>NC_134359.1:183403100-183699381 GCF_048569485.1 Anomaloglossus baeobatrachus
GGCTGAAAGTATATCCCGGTACACTTCAGAATTCATCCGGCTACTCTTGTCTGCTGTTAGGTCATCAATAAACACAAGTGACCCAGTGCCATTGAAAGCCATGCATGCCCATGCCATTACGTTGCCTCCACCATGTTTTACAGAGGATGTGGTGTGCCTTGGATCATGTGCCGTTCCCTTTCTTCTCCAAACTTTTTTCTTCCCATCATTCTGGTACAGGTTGATCTTGGTCTCATCTGTCCATAGAATACTTTTCCAGAACTGAGCTGGCTTCATGAGGTGTTTTTCAGCAAATTTAACTCTGGCCTGTCTATTTTTGGAATTGATGAATGGTTTGCATCTAGATGTGAACCCTTTGTATTTACTTTCACGGAGTCTTCTCTTTACTGTTGACTTAGAGACAGATACACCCACTTCACTGAGAGTCTTCTGGACTTCAGTTGATGTTGTGAACGGGTTCTTCTTCACCAAAGAAAGTATGCGGCGATCATCCACCACTGTTGTCATCCGTGGACGCCCAGGCCTTTTTGAGTTCCCAAGCTCACCAGTCAATTCCTTTTTTCTCAGAATGTACCCGACTGTTGATTTTGCTACTCCAAGCATGTCTGCTATCTCTCTGATGGATTTTTTCTTTTTTTTCAGCCTCAGGATGTTCTGCTTCACCTCAATTGAGAGTTCCTTAGACCGCATGTTGTCTGGTCACAGCAACAGCTTCCAAATGCAAAACCACACACCTGTAATCAACCCCAGACCTTTTAACTACTTCATTGATTACAGGTTAACGAGGGAGGCGCCTTCAGAGTTAATTGCAGCCCTTAGAGTCCCTTGTCCAATTACTTTTGGTCCCTTGAAAAAGAAGAGGCTATGCATTACAGAGCTATGATTCCTAAACCCTTTCTCCGATTTGGATGTGAAAACTCTCATATTGCAGCTGGGAGTGTGCACTTTCAGCCCATATTATATATATAATTGTATTTCTGAACATGTTTTTGTAAACAGCTACAATAACAAAACTTGTGTCACTGTCCAAATATTTCTGTCCCTGACTGTATATATATATACATATATACATATAATATATATATTATATATATATATATATATACATACATATACATACATACAGTGCCTACAAGTAGTATTCAACCCCCTGCAGATTTAGCAGGTTTACACATTCGGAATTAACTTGGCATTGTGACATTTGGACTGTAGATCAGCCTGGAAGTGTGAAATGCACTGCAGCAAAAAAGAATGTTATTTCTTTTTTTATTTTTTTTTTTAAATTGTGAAAAGTTTATTCAGACGGTCATTTATTATTCAACCCCTCAAACCACAAGAATTCTGTTTGGTTCCCCTAAAGTATTAAGAAGTATTTCAGGCACAAAGAACAATGAGCTTCACATGTTTGGATTAATTATCTCTTTTTCCAGCCTTTTCTGACTAATTAAGACCCTCCCCAAACTTGTGAACAGCACTCATACTTGGTCAACATGGGAAAGACAAAGGAGCATTCCAAGGCCATCAGAGACAAGATCGTGGAGGGTCACAAGGCTGGCAAGGGGTACAAAACTCTTTCCAAGGAGTTGGGCCTACCTGTCTCCACTGTTGGGAGCATCATCCGGAAGTGGAAGGCTTATGGAACTACTGTTAGCCTTCCACGGCCTGGACAGCCTTTGAAAGTTTCCACCCGTGCCGAGGCCAGGCTTGTCCGAAGAGTCAAGGCTAACCCAAGGACAACAAGGAAGGAGCTCCGGGAAGATCTCATGGCAGTGGGGACAATGGTTTCAGTCAATACCATAAGTAACGTACTCCACCGCAATGGTCTCCGTTCCAGACGAGCCCGTAAGGTACCTTTACTTTCAAAGCGTCATGTCATGGCTCGGCTACAGTTTGCTCATGATCACTTGGAGGACTCTGAGACAGACTGGTTCAAGGTGCTCTGGTCTGATGAGACCAAGATCGAGATCTTTGGTGCCAGCCACACACGTGACATTTGGAGACTGGATGGCACTGCATACGACCCCAAGAATACCATCCCTACAGTCAAGCATGGTGGTGGCAGCATCATGCTGTGGGGCTGTTTCTCAGCCAAGGGGCCTGGCCATCTGGTCCGCATCCATGGGAAGATGGATAGCACGGCCTACCTGGAGATTTTGGCCAAGAACCTCCGCTCCTCCATCAAGGATCTTAAGATGGCTCGTCATTTCATCTTCCAACAAGACAACGACCCAAAGCACACAGCCAAGAAAACCAAGGCCTGGTTCAAGAGGGAAAAAATCAAGGTGTTGCAGTGGCCTAGTCAGTCTCCTGACCTTAACCCAATTGAAAACTTGTGGAAGGAGCTCAAGATTAATGTCCACATGAGACACCCAATGAACCTAGATAACTTGGAGAAGATCTGCATGGAGGAGTGGGCCAAGATAACTCCAGAGACCTGTGCCGGCCTGATCAGGTCTTATAAAAGACGATTATTAGCTGTAATTGAAAACAAGGGTTATTCCACAAAATATTAAACCTAGGGGTTGAATAATAATTGACCCACACTTTTATGTTGAAATGTTGAAAATTTATTAAAATTTAACTGAGCAACATAACTTGTTGGTTTGTAAGATTTATGCATCTGTTAATAAATCCTGCTCTTATTTGAAGTTTGCAGGCTCTAAAGCTGGTGTCACACTAAACGACAGCGACAACGACGTCGCTGTTACGTCACCATTTTCGGTGACGTAACAGCGACCTTGTAAGTCGCTGTTATGATCGCTGCTTAGCTGTCAAACACAGCAGAAGCAGCGATCATAACGTCGCTGTGCTACATGTGCAGAGAGCAGGGAGCCGCGCTTAGCGCTGGCTCCTTGCTCTCCTGCAGCACACATCGGGTTAATTAACTCGATGTGTGCTGCAGCTACATGTCACAGTTCAGAGAGCAGGGAGCCGCGCTTAGCGCTGGCTCCTTGCTCTCCTGCAGCACACATCGGGTTAATTAACCCGATGTGTGCTGCAGCTACATGTCACAGTTCAGAGAGCAGGGAGCCGCGCGCACTGCTTAGCGCTGGCTCCTTGCTCTCCTTGCTACAGTATTCATCGGGTTAATTACCCGATGCATACTGCAGCCACATGTCACAGTGCAGGAGCCGGCACTGGCAGCAAGAGCGGAGGCTGGTAACCAGCGTAAACATCGGGTAACCAGGGAAAGGGCTTCCCTTGGTTACCCGATGTTTACGCTGGTTACAGCTTACCGCAGCTGCCAGTGCCGGCTCCTGCTCGCTTCATTTCGTCGCTCTCTCGCTGTCACACACAGCGATGTGTGTGTCACAGCGGGAGAGTGACGACCAAAAAATGAAGCTGGACATTCAGCAACGACCGGCGACCTCACAGCAGGGGCCAGGTCGTTGCTGGATGTCACACACAGCGACAGCGACGGGACGTCGCTGCAACGTCACAGAAAATGGTGACGTAGCAGCGACGTCGTTGTCGTCGTCGTTATGTGTGACACCAGCTTAACTTATTTGCATCTTATCAAACCTGCTAAATCTGCAGGGGGTTGAATACTACTTGTAGGCACTGTATATATATATATACACACACACACACACACACACACACACACACATACAGTATATAATTACACATGCATATATATACACATATCTATATATATATATACACACACACACACATATACAGTGCCTACAAGTAGTATTCAACCCCCTGCAGATTTAGCAGGTTTACACATTCGGAATTAACTTGGCATTGTGACATTTGGACTGTAGATCAGCCTGGAAGTGTGAAATGCACTGCAGCAAAAAAGAATGTTATTTCTTTTTTTTTTTTAAATTGTGAAAAGTTTATTCAGAGTGTCATTTATTATTCAACCCCTCAATCCACCAGAATTCTGTTTGGTTCCCCTAAAGTATTAAAAAGTATTTCAGGCACAAAGAACAATGAGCTTCACGTTTGGATTAATTATCTCTTTTTCCAGCCGGCACCAGAACAGCCACTTGTGGAGCCGCATGAGGCCCCCTGCCCTAGCCCAGCCAGCCGATAGCAGAGGGTAGTTAACCAGCCCTATATGAAGCACGGGGTGGGGACCCACTGAGGACTCGGGGCCCTCTGGTGGATACCCCGCTGTTTCTGCATACTCACCTCGGTCTCCCGCCGCTGCTCCTAGTTCGCCAGATGTCTGTGCTCTGCCTACTTCAACACGGTGGCGGCTGGCGCTTACTAGTGACGTCACCGCAGTGTTGAACTGTCAGAACACAGTGGGACAATGATAAGAGGGCGCGCTGCTCTCTGTGTCATCACCCTTTCAACTGTATCAGCATCGCCATGCCGATACATTTGAAAGTGCGATCCTGGGGGGGGGGACCCGATGCTGGAGCTAATACTGCGTGCAGCCGTCCCCGGCCCCTCCAGCTCATGGGCCCCGTAGCAGTCACGTGGCCTGCCTCTATTGACGGTATGCCACTTTATGTTAGTGAGAGGCTTTACAATTACCGAATAGTTCTGAATAAATTTACGATAAAAATTGTGAAATCCTAAAAAGCACTGTAACACTTTCAGGTTTTCCCTACGATCCCAGTCCAGTACAGCATGGACCTTCTCTGGATCCATCCAAAAACCAGAAGACAACAATAGATACCCCAAAAATTGTACCTCTTGGACCGCAAAAACATAATTCTCTAGTTTGGCATACAGTTTGTTATCTCTTAAAATATGAAGTATCTGTTTTACATGTATGTGATGTGTCTCCATATCCACGCCTCCTGACGAAGGTCTCTGTACCCGATACACGTGTTGGGTGCTGGACTGCTGTGATCCTCTCCTATACGCAACCGCAAATAATACTCTTGCTTGGTCTAGGTCAATATGCACTTTCCTTGTAGGCCTTCTCTATTTGATTTTAATATGTCAGCATTGAGCTTGGATGGGATTTTTTTCTCCTTACTATTTACGGTGTTCATTTTCTCTGGGTTAGGAAAGAGCAGTACTAGTGACCTCTGGTGGTGTATTTCTGAATTGCAGCACAAGAATTAAGTGTTATGATTTATATTGTATTGAAGCTTAGTCCATTTAAATCCTGGGTGACAGTTATAGGTTTTCCACCAAATTTTCTTGACATATTATAATGTTTAAAATATGTTTATTTAACAAAAAATCTTATGATATCTCTTGAATTTTTATGGGCATTTGTTTGTCTCTTTTTCCCTTTTTTCGCACTTGTTTGTTGGCGATTTGCCCTTTGTGGATCATCTTTGCATGCTACTATATACAGTGACTTGCGAAAGTATTCGGTTCCCTTGAATTTTTCAACCTTTTCCCATATTTCAGGATTCAAGCATAAAGATAAAAATGTAATGTTATGTGAAGAATCAACAACAAGTGGGACACAATTGTGAAGTTGAACGAAATTTATTGCTCATTTTTAACGTTTCTAAAAAAAAAATAACTGAAAAGTGGGGCGTGCAATATTATTCGTCTCCTTTAAGTTAATACTTTGTAGCGCAACCTTTTGCTGTGATTACAGCTGCAAGTACCTTGGGGTATGTCTCTATTAGTTTTTCACATAGACTGAAATTCTTGCCCATTTTTCCTTTGCAAATAGCTCGAGCTGAGTGAGGTTGGATGGAGAGCGTTTGTGAACAGCAGTTTTCAGCTCTTTCCACAGATTCTCGATTGGATTCAGGTCTGGACTTTGACTTGGCCATTCTAACACCTGGATAAGTTTATTTGTGAACCACTCCATTGTAGAATTTGCTTTATGTTTGGGATCATTGTCTTGTTGGAAGACAAATCTCCATCCCAGTCTCAGGTCTTTTGCAGACTCCAACAGGTTTTCTTCAAGAATGGTCCTGTATTTGGCTCCATCCATCTTCCCATCAATTTTAACCATCTTCCCTGTCGCTGCTGAAGAAAAGCAGGCCCAAACGATGATTCTGCCACAACCATGTTTGACAGAGGGGATAGTGTGTACAGGGTGATGAGCCGTGTTGGTTTTACGCCAAACATATCATTTGGCATTGTGCCCAAATAGTTCGATTTTGGTTTCATCTGACCAGAGCACCTTCTTCCACGTTTGGTCCGTTTCCCAGGTGGCTTGTGGAAAACTTTAAACAATAGCCTAAAAAGTATGTGCACACAGTGCGTTTTTCGCAGCGTTTTTGCGCGTTTTTCGGGTGAGTTTTTGGCCTCAAAACTGCATGACTTTGCTTCCCCAGCAAAGTCTATGAGTTTTCATTTTTGCTGTCCGCACACAACTTTTTTTTTAAGCTGCATTTTTTAGCTTAAAAAAAAATGGACATGTCAATTCTTTCCTGCGTTTTACTGCGTTTTCCCCCCATTCAATGCATTGGAAAAACGCAGAAAAACGCAGAGATCAAAAACGCAGCAAAACGCAGCTAAAAACACACTAAATCGTGGTAAAAACGCATGCATTTTTTGCCGCGTTTATTTGCCGCGGGTGCGTTTTTGTGCGTTTTTAGCGCCAAAAACGCACAAAAACGCAGAGTCATAAAAACGCAACGTGTGCACATAGCCTTATGGATATCTTTGAGAATTGGCTTTCTCCTTGACACTCTTCCTTAAAGGCCACATTTGTGCAGTGTACAACTGATTGTTGTCCTATGGACAGACTCTCCCACCTCAGCTGTAGATCTCTGCAGTTCATCCAGAGTGATCATGGGCTTCTTGGCTGCATCTCTGATCGGTCTTCTAAGTGTTTTTTGCTTTGTTTTTTTCAACTTTTTATTTTTGAAAGAAAGATTTTTACAATCATGAAAAGAACATTGCAATTATGAAAAAAATCACAGGTAATCAGTAGGTACTTCAATTCACAGATAAGCAAAACTATACATCAGGACAGTATCAACTCGAATCTTATGGCCGGGCTCAGATGAAGACTCCACCCTCACATTCCTTGTGAGTGCCATTGGTCCTAGAAGATCTTTAGAGGGTATATCATAAGGACGGCCCCATATTAGGGAGCTCGGATGAAAAGGAGCAAGCCATAGTTTCTCGATCTCCATCTACTTGGTGTAGGCGGGAAGGGTTGTCCATGAAGTCAAACAACGTAGCTGCGAGGCGTAGTAATAACGAGCGAGGCTCGGACATGACAGGCCCCCCTTTGCACGAGGCGTGCAGAGGACCAAATCTGGAATGTGATGCCTCCCTGAGTGCCATATAAATTGCATGAGGGAAGATTGTACTTTTTTTTTAGAACCTCCATAGGAACCTGTACTTGGAAGAGTTTCAAACAGGTAAAGGAATCTAGGGAGAATAGACATTTTAACCGTCGCAATTTTACCAAAGAATGAGATCTGCAAGGAGGACTACTTTTTGAGTTGATTTTCTACCTCTCTTATCAAGGTAGGGAAGTTCGCTTGGTATACAGACTTATAGCTGGGGTCATTTTAACTCCCAGATACCGCAGAGAATCTGTGCGCCAAGTATAGTTAAAAGTTTGTTTAAGCACTTGTAATTTAGCTTCTGGTATATTAATAGGTAGCGCCTCTGTTTTATCGGAGTTTAATTTATACCCAGAGAATCTAGCAGAGCGGGCAAATACTGCGTGTAAATTAGGCAGGGAGACTACAGGATTTGTCAGGGATATCAATATGTCATCCACCACCTTAAAGGATTTAGCCTTTACCCGCACCCCCATAATGTCAGGGTTTAGTCGAATTTGGGCTGCTAGTGGCTCGATACTAAGCACGTACAATAGTGGAGATAATGGACAGCCCTGCCGTGTGCCATTTCCAATAGGAAAGGAACCCAAATGAGCATGACGAAGATGTATTGACGCAGAGGGAGAAAAATACAGGCCCCGTAATGCCGAGACGAAAGGCCCCGACAGGCCGAAATGGCCTAACACAGCAAACATAAAGGACCAATCGAACCTGTTGAAGGCCTTCTCCACATCTAATCCCAAGAGAAGAGCCTCCCGACCCTCTATTCACCACTTCCACCAGAATCGGAATGCTGCGGGTATTATCTCCCGCTTGTCGATATCGAACAAAGCCCACCTGATCCTTATGTATGAGCTGAGGAAGCCAGTTATTCATAAACAATTTTGTGAATATTTTGAGGTCAGAATTTAAGAGACTAATAGGGCTATAACTCGCACAGTCCATTGGGTCCCTACCTGCCTTGGGGAGAACAGTAATATATGAGTGGAGGAACGAGCTTGGCACGTCCTCTCCCTCCATAAAAAGAGATTAAAGAGACGTGACATATGTGGCTCCAGCTCCTCCACAAGCATCTTGTAATACAGGTAAGTGAACCCATCTATGCCTGGCGATTTATGGCTTGGAAGGTCTTTAATAATCTGGCGAATCTCCTCTGGTGTAACTTTCTGGTTAAGGTCTTCCAGAGCCTCTCGAGACAATTTCGGGAGACAACAGGAAATCAGGTAGTCATTCAATACTTTTGTTCTATCCGGCTGGGACGATGGCGGCATGGAATATAAGGAAGCATAATACGAGTGAAAAAGTTGGGCAATTTTAGCGGGATCATAATGTGGGGTTCCTGACGCGTCTTTAATGGCACAAGGAGCAGAAGCCACCATTTGCTCCGTACGCTTTTTAGCCAACATCATATGCGCTTTGTTGCCGTGTTCATAATATTTCTGGTGGGATTAGCGAAGCAATTTATCTACTTTCCCATGCGAAATTTCTTTCAGCTTGTTTTTTAGATCTATTACAATCTTCAGGCAACCCTCAGTGGGATGACTCCTAAGGCATTCCTCTGCTACACGAAGGTCGCGCTCACACTGGACATAACGTTGCTGGGAATCTCTTTTTAGCCTAGAGGAAAGGGCAATACATTCCCCTCTGAGAATAGCCTTAAGAGCCTCCCAAATTATCGGTTATGAGGGAACAGATAGGGCATTCTACAAAAAGTACGTCTGAAGGGCCTTACGAAGAGATTCATGGGATAAAGAGTTAGTCAACAATGACTCATTCAATCTCCAGTGAGTATGTTTTAAGGAGGATGACCCCAGATCCAAAGTCACCGTTAGAAGGGCGTGATCCAACCAGATGATACTACCAATATGTGCCTGTTGGAGCGCTCTTAGGCTAGGGACATTACCAAAGAAATAATCAATTCGACTATGTAAACCATGGGAGTGTGAAAAGAAGGTGTATTGCCTCGCTGTCGGATTATTATCAACCCTCCAGAGATCATATAACTGCGGATAAGTTGCTAGCTAGGTAAAGCAGGAAGGTACGGGCTGCTCCCAACCCCCAGCTGCCTATTTGTACCCGGCTGGGAACCAAAAATATAGGGAAGCCCTTTTTTTTTTTTTTTTAATTATTTCATGAATTTCATGAAATAATTAAAAAAAAAATGTCATGGCTTCGCCAAATTTTTGAGTCCAGCCAGGTACAACTAGGCAGCAGGGGATTGGAATCCGTAGTGCAGGGTGCCCAAGCTTTCTGGGCACCCCCGCTGCGAATTGCAATCCGCAGCCACCCCAGAAAATGGCACTTTCATAGAAGGGCCATCTTCTGGCGCTGTATCCAACTCTTCCAGCTGCCCTGATGCCGGGTGGCTCGCTGGGTAATAATGGGGTTAGGGCTAGCTGTGTGTTATCAGCTGGCCCAAAGCCCAAAATTCATGGTGTCACGCGCCAATATTAGACATGGCCACCCTGAATTTCTAGTAAAGATATAAAAAAAACACAAACACACAGAAAAATATTTTGATTGGAAATCAAACACCATACAATTAGTGACTCCATCTTTATTGAACTAAAGACCCCCCCGCAGTAATCCTGGGTCAAGGGTCCCGCGCCGTCCAATCCAGATCCAATATCATCTGATCGGCTTGCTGGAAGGCTTTACAATCCATTGCCTGCAGATAAATTTGAATATCTCAGGCTCAGACACTTCATTCCATCACACAATACATACCCCAAACATTACCTGTCTTACAGGTCTGCCTTTGTCACCTGAGTCATTAAAATGCAAGCCTCTTTTGTTTGCTACCATAGATAACCAGGGTGTATCAAACGAACGACCAACTGTCCATCAGATATGCAGATCCATCTCTGTGTATGGACAACTGTACCCATCACATGAGGTCATGTTTTCATGTACAGTACCATCAGAAAAGAGACCATCTTCAAACAGATGCAGATATTCTGACTGTAATTATTACACAGGGATGGGCCTGTCAGGTTTAAATATTTGGCAGGGACACTTCATTTTCTCTCTACTGTAACACTGCACTTCCCTCTGAGTCTCTACTCTATCCTCTCTGTCTGCTCTCTCTGGACACTCTTCTTTCTCTCCTACCCTTGCTGCTCTAATCTCACTCTCTCTCTAGATATATAGAAATCTCTCTTGCTGCCTATTCTGCAGTGCCCCATCATCAGGAACAGACA
The DNA here is from genome assembly GCF_048569485.1 of Anomaloglossus baeobatrachus. Lineage (NCBI taxonomy): Eukaryota > Metazoa > Chordata > Amphibia > Anura > Aromobatidae > Anomaloglossus > Anomaloglossus baeobatrachus. The sequence continues at coordinate 183,413,482 of NC_134359.1, forward strand.
TGGTGCCAGCCCTGTAGACTAAGTATCATTAACATTTGCTTTTCTTCCCTCCAGATTGCATTGCGGTATTAACTCCTTTATTTCCATAGGGATAGTTAGTGATAGGAATTTGGGTGGACAGTCGTGTATGTGTGACGTGGGTGGGAATTCATAGAATATTATGGGTTTTGTATTATTGGTTATTGTGCTTTTTGTTGTGGTACTGAGTAGCAATATATACTATAGACTTTTAAGTGTAAATATTGTTTATTAGTACACAGTTTCGTCTCAGTTAGTCGCCGAGGGTATATAGTATATTATATAGCAAAGCACTAGATAATATTAAGTGCGTTTTTATGTTAAATCATATATTAATTATTGTTAGTCATATCTGATAATGATAATTAATATCAGGTGTTAGCTCATATTACATTATTAGCAAGCCTGATTATTGGCGATAATAATTAATATTTGTGTTAACCCTACAACATATTGGCCAGTCAGGCCCATTGTTGATTTTTTTTTTTTTTCTTGCTCTGTTGAAATCGAGGGGTCATCCTCTGCGAACTAACCAGGCCGGAGGAACGTGCGACAGATAATATAGACGTGGGGTAGCGTTATATTAATCTGTGCATTCGGTGCGCTGGTAGTCCAGGCAGGTGACGAAGATATTCAGCTTGAGTTCTACACGAAACAAAATTGTCCAAAGAACTTAATCTTTTAGTTTTGTCAGATTTTTAATGTTTTTCTGATTCCCTTGCACGCTCTTTGCCACGTACGGTCTACGGTAAAGAAGATCATCACGTCACGTCGTTGGCAGACCATCGAGATTCGGGTCATCAAAGGAGTCCAGCTGGTCGGAAAACAAGGCGATCCGGTGTTGGACCTGTTTTCAAGCAGCGGAAAATGGACTAGGGAAGCGACGACACCTAACAAGATGGCCGAACGAGTGAGTATGAATTTCACCACACTTAAACACCTAAGTGAAAACAGCACATTTAACCCTGTAATTCCCAACACATACAAGGCCACGGAGATGCTCTGGTCCGCTCTGCTGGACCAGGCATATGCTCATGATAAATCATGCATAAGTAGAAGTGTTTTCAAAAAAACAAAAAAACGCTTAGTAATGCTAGCAAAATTAGTTTCTACATTTGAGGAGAGCATTTACAAGTCAGATCACTTGGAAACACTTGCTAGCACACGGAAGGCAGAGGAAGTTACCATCCATTGCCAGTGTTGTGTGGAAAACCTGAAACAAATCCACACACTAGAAACAGAATTACAAGATAAGGTCGAGTGCTCAGCTGAGAGGGGCAAGCAGATCTGTGTGTTGGAGTCTAGGAACTCTGAGAAGGAGACCTATTATTCCGATATGGACAGAGAGCTCCTCTAACTGTACACGGAGATCAATCACTTTAAGAATAGAGTAGCATCCACAGATGCGCTGGTATCAACACTTAAGCTGGTGTCACACATAACGACGACGACAACGACGTCGCTGCTACGTCACCATTTTCTGTGACGTTGCAGCGACGTCCCGTCGCTGTCGCTGTGTGTGACATCCAGCAACGACCTGGCCCCTGCTGTGAGGTCGCCGGTCGTTGCTGAATGTCCAGCTTCATTTTTTGGTCGTCACTCTCCCGCTGTGACACACACATCGCTGTGTGTGACAGCGAGAGAGCGACGAAATGAAGCGAGCAGGAGCCGGCACTGGCAGCTGCGGTAAGCTGTAACCAGCGTAAACATCGGGTAACCAAGGGAAGACCTTTCCCTAGTTACCCGATGTTTACGCTGGTTACCAGCCTCCGCTCTTGCTGCCAGCGCCGGCTCCTGCACTGTGACATGTGTTTGCAGTATGCATCGGGTAATTAACCCGATGTGTGCTGCAGGAGAGCAAGGAGCCAGCGCTCAGCGCGGCTCCCTGCTCTCTGAACTGTGACATGTAGCTGCAGCACACATCGGGTTAATTAACCCGATGTGTGCTGCAGGAGAGCAAGGAGCCAGCGCTAAGCGCGGCTCCCTGCTCTCTGAACATGTAGCACAGCGACCTTATGATCGCTGCTTCTGCTGTGTTTGACAGCTAAGCAGCGATCATAACAGCGACTTACAAGGTCGCTGTTACGTCACCGAAAATGGTGACGTAACAGCGACGTCGTTGTCGCTGTCGTTTAGTGTGACACCAGCTTTAGAGAAGATCTGGCTGCAAAGATGCAAATCATTGCGAATTTGCAACAGGTTCTCTCTAATCTGTCACGGCCTGGTATGAACAGCATGTCACCTGTGCTCACGAAACGGGAATGGCACAGGAGGAGATGGCGGCAACAGTGTGCACGCCTACTAGGGATCAGAGAACCGGAGACTCATACCAGGGGACAGAGGGAACGGTCGCCAGAGTTTACTCCAACAACAATGGAGGACAGACGTAGCCGCCGATTCAAGGGTCAGGACGACAGTTGGAGATGTGAAAGTAGGTGGGATGCAAATCACATCACTTCCAATCTGCCGAATCGTTCGGAAAGACAGGAGGAATTTTATCCGAACCATAAAAGTATGGAAAGGAAAAATTTCCTATTATGGATTTGCAAGGAGATCCCACAATACGATCCCAATGTAGATCCGTTTACCTCATGCGATATCTTTGAGGGTCATTGCAATAAATATTCGGTGGGCCCTGAATATCGCATGGAATTGTTCAAATTGTGGTTGCCTACACATCTCAATCAGAGGTATGAGGTAATATGGAGAGCACATCCCAGAAATGGTCAGTTCAATGATGAGGAAGAGATTCTTTCTTTACTTATGACACTGACTACGGGACACCAGGATGTTACTCCAGATATACTGACAAAATTCAAGCCAACTATAAACGATGAGCCTTTGTCTCTGTGTAGTCGGTTTGAAGCCATGTACAGGAAGGTCACAATGGATCAAGGAATCGGGATACCACAAGGCATGATCCACACGTTTGTGGAGAAATTTCCATATCTTGATACCGCAATTCGGCTGAGTGCAGTGAGGGAACCATCGCTCACTGATGCAGCCATGATTATTGAGCAGTGTAGACAAGATCTACTGCACAATAAAAAGTCCATCAAAGTTAGGCAGCATATGCCCGTACACGTTAAATCGCAAGATGTACGTGTGCACCATGCTAAAAGCAAACAAACTGTTTGCCCCACTGCTCCACCATAGGAAAAGGCAAGGAGTATTCAATGCTTTCTGTGTTTGCAATACGGACAAATGAAAAGAGATTGTCCTCAATGGGTATGGAACCGAAGCAGCCCTGAAAAATCTGGCAATAATAATGGTTTCAAGACGAAACCTAATTATGCCAGAACAGTGGGGGAACAGGCAGATGGGAATCAGGGACATTTGCAAGAGCCGGCACTGAAACATTTGGCCACTGTAAATGCTCCAGGTACAGTGGGTGTGAAATCTCCACAAAAAGAACCACGGATGAAAACCCACAAGTGGCAGTATGTACGTCACAGGTACTTACTGAGAACCTTGTCAACCTCGATTGACAAGTTGGGATCCCTAAAGAGCTGGCACCAGTATGTCCTGTCATACTGGATTCTTCTGGGAGACCCCACACAAAAGCCAAAATCAAAAATCAGGACACGCAAATTATGCTTGATACTAGTGCGGAAATCTCCATCACCAATACTGAACATGATTTACATCCCAACAGCCCTCAGTGTGTGGTGATCGGATTTGATCACCAACAAGGGGGGGGTGAAGGCCCACAGAAATGAGGAAGTGGTTGTTCAGATTTCCAAACATCTAACCATCAGGATCCCAATGTGGTATTACCCTGGTTCTGATAACATCATCGGAACTGATGTAATGACCCAAAATGGATGGATCCTGGATTTGGAAAATTGCATTGTATGGAAGGGAACCAGACGATCCAAGGTGTGTGTCATACAACACCAATGCATTGGACCACCCTTGCCAGCAATGGAAAGTTCAGCTGATATGCTCGAACACAAATGGCGAGAGGTCTCACATAACATGGAACTAGAACCCATTGTGTACGAACATCCTGATCTGTGGGCCTAGAGTAAAAACGACTGTGGCCGATTGACTAGTATCAAAGTGGACATACAGGGGCCAGACCCACCCACTCAACGTCAATATTGCTTCCCACCAGAAACAACCCAGTCAACAGTCAACACTGTCCTGGAATTGGAGACAAGGGGTGTAGTCATAGAGGGAAATTCAAAGTGTAACAACCCTCTATGGCCAGTGAAGAAAAAGGACACCAACGCATGGCGTCTCACGATAGACCTACGTGTCCTTAATAAGTACACCCCGATGTCTGCCCCTGTAGTGGCACAGACTCCGGATATAATGGCAAGGATACGTGGCAAAAGCCGCATATTCTCGACAATTGATGTCGCCAATGGGTTCTTTTCTATCGAACTCACAGAAAGCTGTAGGTATACATTTGCCTTTACAGTGGGGAATAAAAGTACATGTTTGGTGTACTTCCAAGGGTTCCACAGCAGTCCTACATATTTTCATTAAGCATTGGCGGCCGTACTGAGCGTGTTTTCACGAGCAGAATGTCTTTTACAATATGTAGATGACCTGCTCCTGCACACAGAAACCATGGAAGAACATTTGGTTCTGTTAAGGGAGCTGTTGGGATTCTTAGCCAGATCAGGACTAAAGCTAAGTCCTCAAAAGGCAAATTTGGCCAGGGCAGAAGTGACTTTCCTTGGGGGTTCAAATTTCTTTTGGATCCAAGGGAATTGTGGCAGCCCGAGTGGAAGCTATGGACAAGTTACCTCGGCCTGGCACTCTGCAGGACTTGCGAAGGTTCCTGGGAGTGGCCAGTTCATGAGAGAATTCATAGAGGATTTTTCTGCCAAAGCTAAACCCCTCTATGAACTTCTCAGAGGAGTAGAACCTTCACTCAAAGGATGGTCAAAAGCACAGGATGAGGCTTTTTCAACCCTGAAAAGAGACCTATCCTCTGCACCTGTGTTGGCCACCCCTAACTCAGATGGAGAAATGGCCATCCAGGCACATGCAGAGACTGAGTCTATCTTAGTTGTCCTTCTACAGCAGATAGGACATGACAGTAAGCCGCTTCGATACTTCTCCCGCCTCCTGTCGCCTGTCGAACGAGGGTTTGACGAATGTACCAAACAACTGTCTGTATTACATTATGCTGCCAAAACCAATGAGCATATTGTAAGCTTCAGACCCCTCACTTTGCAGACTCTGCATTCTCCTTTGGTCCTCATGTTCCGAGATACACTCCCTGGCGTCTCCCAACAGAGATTCGGGAGATGGATCATGGACCTCAGTGGGCGGAATCGAAACGTTGACCATAAGGCAAAGTATGTTCTGTCCCAGTTGTTGAACATGATAGGGACCCAACATGACCGTGGTCAACCATCACGGAACAGTACACCACAAATGACAGTCATCTAGAAGACCAGGTCATCTTTGTTGATGGCTCTCGATTCTGTCTGGATGGCACCTATGTGACAGGATTTGCGGTGCTGGATGAGACCACAGGCACCCAGAGTCTCGACAGGTTGCCAGGTCACATGTCAGCACAACGGGCAGAATTGGAAGCTGTCAAGGAGGCTCTCCTTCAACCTCCAGGGAATCGAACTATATATAGTGACAGTTCGTATGTAGTTCAATCCCTCACCCTGCACCTGGATACATTGAAAAAAACGGGAATTTGTGGAAAGCCAGAACAAACCTCTGGCCCATGTTATGGTCCAGAAGGAATTGTGGGATTAAGGCATGGCACATCCAGCAGAGTTATCAAAAACCATATAATTTATAACTAGAATAAAGGATATACTACCATATAACCATGAAAAACCTCTAAAACATCAATTTTATTAAATATTCATTAAAATACTCCCAATCTAAAAACTTTGGGGTCATACCCAGTAGTTCAATACTAGACAAAAAGTCGTGATTGTGAATAGTGTATAAGGTCCTAGAAATAGGGCAGTAGGCCAAGGGCGTGCGCCCCCCGTTCGTGATTTTTTAAGGGGGTATCGCGATATGGGATTGGGGGACCTAGTATTCCCTAATGTTTATCCCTACCTGGCAACAGAGGTGAATACACCTTAAAGTTTTTGGGTGCCCCCGTTCCTCGGTGGCTAGCCCTAAATGCCCATGTCACTATTCCTGACCTATAACCACCACCAGTGCATTGTGTTGGGGTGATTAGGTGGTCATGTGTCAAACAGTCCTACGTCAAGACCTAATATGAATCAAACACAGATATTATACATCACCAGTATTCCAGTTAATAATATACTGGTGCAATAATATACTGCATCTCTGCTAGTTTACAAGTTGCATCCAGGCTCTTAGACAGGTTACATCTGTCAGGGCTAATTAACCCGTTCAAGACCTCCTGTATTTCATATGCTGTATTACAGGTCAAATAGCAGTGCTTATGTTGCATCACTGCCATAATTCTAATCACAGCAGCTCCACTCTCACTATAAATACAGTGATGTTCTGATAGGGTAATTCTAAATGGATCTTAATCCCACCCATTAAATATAAATTATTTATGGCAATTATCGCCATAATGGGAAATTGCCAATAATTTATAGTGAGAGTGGAGCTGCTGTGATTAGAATTATGGCAGTGATGCAACATAAGCACTGTTATTTGACCTGTAATACAGCATATGAAATACAGGAGGTCTTGAACGGGTTAATTAGCCCTGACAGATGTAACCTGTCTAAGAGCCTGGATGCGACTTGTAAACTAGCAGAGATGCAGATGCGATCCTATACATTCAGCATCTAATTGGATGGATGGATGGTCTGGGATCGCAGATGCGTCTCATGCACAAACAGGCTCCTATCAAACAGACAGCACTTTCACTAGAGACCACGTGGAGCGCACTCCACGTTCCACGTGGTTTACCGCCCAGGAGATATGAGTCATCAAATGGGCGGTCCTGGTTGAACGTGACTGTAGGTGCCGACACATCATTGCATGTTAATAAGTGGTGGAACGCAGCGCTCCACTGAGACGGCAGCTTAGGATGATATCATCCAGCTGAACGAGGGAAGCCCGGCCAAACACGTGGAGTGCACGCTGCGCTCCACGTGGCTCACCGCTCAGAAGGTATGAGTCATCAGGTGGGCGGACCTGGATGGATGAGTTTTACAAGTGCTGATAACATCATTGTATGATAATGAGGGGTGGAGCGCAGCGCTCCACTGAGATGACAGTTTGGGATGATATCATCCAGCTTAATGAAGGAAGCCTGGCCAAACACTAAGCATATGAGATACTGCCCATAATATGAGGTGGGAATCCCTGAATCTGCAAGGATTCAGGATAGGCCAGCTTTTAGGGGGCTGGGACCTTTAATCCCCTTAAAGACACTTAGAAAGCAGGCGCACTAGACTATTAAGGAGTCAGTGCCACAGTGAAACGCTGCTATCCCAAGCACTCACTGTCATCAGACCCTCCCTTATGAAGTATTGTTGATCTGGGAGGACACCATTACAATCAGCATGTGACGGGGGAATCCAGGGTAGCAGCCGGACCCCCACAGGGTAACTGAAAACGACCCAATTACAGGAAGGACATATGGAAGCATGAGGTATGTGCAATTCAGGATTGATGGGTCATGGGATGATGAAATGTGATACATTTCCTAAAAGATGATACTTTCAATTATAGATTTATGGCCTATATTAAACAGTGACAACTTGCAATTTACATCTCCCCTGATGAACCCCGCTATACTGGGGAAACGCGTCGGGAGCAATGGGAGCAATAACGGTCCTGGCAAGATAAGTACTAGGACAGTTGGGCCTATCATACCTTCTGTCAAGACCTTTTTTATCTTCCCAGAATTTCCTTTTTCGATATCTCCCTCAACAGTATGATTTACTAGCTGAACTAATGATTGAGGGCTGATAGCCTTGGAATTATATTAACTGGAATACTGGTGATGTATAATATCTGTGTTTTATTTATATTAGGTCTTGACGTAGGACTGTTTGACGCATGACCATCTAAGTCACCCCAACACAATGCACTGGTGGTGGTTATAGGTCAGGAATAGTGACAGGGGCATTTAGGGCTAGCCACCGAGGAACAGGGGCACCCAAAAACTTTAAGGTGTATTCACCTCCGTTGCCAGGTAGGAATAAACATTAGGGAATACTAGGTCCCCCAATCCCATATCGCGATACCCCCTTAAAAAAATCACGAATGGGGGGCGCACGCCCTTGGCCTACTGCCCTATTTCTAGGACCTTATACACTATTCACAATCACGACTTTTTGTCTAGTATTGAACTACTGGGTATGGCCCCAAAATTTTTAGATTGGAAGTATTTTAATGAATATTTAAAAAAATTGATGTTTTAGAGGTTTTTCATGGTTATATGGCACATCCAGCAGAGGCAGCAATCATCAAAGTCCCAGCACACCAAAGAGGAGACCAGACTCTAACCATAGGAAACAACAAGGCTGATGATTTGGCCAAGTTTGCAGCAGTATCTGGGGTCCTTCGGGAACCAGGTACTGAAGATTGCTGCTTTCCCGGTTGCAGTGAGACAAAAAACTCAAAGACGGCCCTGTGTCATTTGAGCAGGAACAGTCAAAAGATGGTCTTCTAGCGACACACCTCAGGGCTCCACAGCATCCCTGGACAATACGTGAGGGGATCCTGTGTTATGAAACTGGTACTCAAAAACTTCCTCTACCAGTTGTCCCACAGCACCTGCAGGCAGAGCCGACGAGCCTGAACCACCAACTGTTTGGGCACCTCGGCCGGGACAAACTACTGTCCCTCCTGAGAGACAAATTATACTGGTCTGGAATGTCCAACACGGTGAAGGAAGTCACCCAGCAATGTCTGGTACGTGCACAGGTCAATCCAAGGGCATCGGCCCTGAAGCCAGTGCTGCAGAGAGTCCCACCAGCAGAGAATCCATGGTCCGCAATCCAAATCGATTACACTGGACCATTACATGCAGGAAGTCGTAACTGCCGTTATGCGCTGGTAGTGGTGGATGTCTTCTCCAAATGGGTAGAAGCCCACACAGTGAATGATTCAGCTGCCACTACTGCCCAGGTCCTCTGGGAACAGGTTTTATCACGATGGGGCATGCCCAGTGTGATAGAATCAGACAGAGGGACACACTTTACGGGTAAGGTCGTGAAAACACTTTGTGGACTTCTGGACATAAAGCAAAGATTTCCTGTCCCTTACCACCCTCAAATCAGCGAGCATCGTAGAGTGAATGAACCGGACCCTCAAAACACGGCTTTCCAAAATACTGTTGGAAAAGGGTTCCTCGTGGGTAACGTCGCTTCTGGCAGTGCTGATGAGTATACGAGCAACCGAGGCAACCAGTACCGGCATCTCTCCATTCGAGTTGATGTCTGGACGAAAAATGCCCCTGTGTCTACCCAATGAGCCCCAAGTGTCTGAGGCCATGAAAAATACAATTGCCAGAGACATGTTCGTCCAACAGGTTCAACAGAACCTGAAGGAGTTGCTGCCTCTTGCAGCTTTACGGTTGCACAAACCATACCTACAGGGGTGACACCTATGCCCTCTGTAGGGGAAAAGATAATTGTGAACATTTTTAGCCGATCTGGATCCTTGGGACGCAAACTGGGAAGGACCTTACCAGGTCCTTGAAATAATGGGTGACACAATGCTGAAAGTACAGAGGCCGATGACAACTAAGGCTACTTTCACACCTAAGGTTTTTTCCATCAGGCACAATCCGGAAAAAAACGGGTAAAACGGATCCGGTACCGCATCCGTTTTATCCCCATAGATTTGAATTGTTACCGGATTGTGCCTGATGGCTTTGAGTTGCATCCGTTTTTTTTCCGGATGCGGCAAAATTAATTAAAGCGGCGGCCGGAGGCAACGCATCTTGCAACGTTTTTTTGTCTGGCAAAAAAAAACGCATTGCGCCGCATCCGGCCGCTGCGGCGCATTTTTCAATGCATGCCTATGGACGCCAGATGCGGTGCGATGCAGAAATAAAACCGCATCCGGCCGCCGCATGCGTTTTTTTTCCACTGCGCATACTCAGTAGCGTGCCGCAACCGGAAAAAAACGGACGGGCCGCATGTAAAAACTTATGCAAAGGATGCGGTGTTTTCGCCGCATCCGTTGCATAGGTTTCACAGCCGGATTGAGCCGCACTGCTCAAACCGGATGTGTGAAAGTAGCCTAAGAAAAGATCCCGCAGACTTCAGGAAACCTTTTGGATCCACATCGACCAAGCAAAGCCAACCGAGCCTCCCCAACTCTAAATTAGCTTCACAAACAGAGTTGGGTGAATGGGGGGGGTTGGTAGGTCAAAGTTGGATCTCTAATCAAACCATATAACACACACTAATAATTAAATTTTTGTGTACTCACCGTAAAGTGTCTTCCTTGGAGCCTTTCATTGGGGGACACAGACAGTGGATATTATGATGTCTCCAGGGAGGCGTGACACTAGATTTGAAAAAGTGTTAGCTCCTCCCCCACAGCATATACCCTAGCTAGGCAGGAAACTAGCTCAGTTTGGTGTAAAAGCAGTAGAAGGACAACCAAAACCACAAGGGTGGGAGCTGTGTCCCCCAATGAAAGGCTCCAAGGAAGACATTTTACGGTGAGTACACAAAAATGTAATTTCCTTTCTCGCCTTTTCATTGGGGGACACAGACAGTGGGATGTCCCAAAGCAGTCCCTGGGTGGGAACTGAACTATTAGCAGTGTATAACATCAGACTAAGAGCTGACTAACGACTGCAACTGCAGTGAACACATATCAAAACACTGTAAAAAAACGAGCAGTGGTCACTTATAAATGGGCCACTGCCGCCTGAAGGACTTGTCTTCCAAGAGACGCATCCGCGGAGGCATGCGTATGCACTCTGTAGAATTTTGTAAACGTGTGCATACTGGACCAGGTAGCGGCCTTGCAAAGTTGGGCCGCCGAAGCCTGATGGCGGATAGGCCAGGAAACACCCACTGCTCACGTAGAGTGGGCTCGCACAGATTGAGGAGGAACAAAACCTCGTGCTTTGTATGCCTCACAGATGGCAGTCCTGATCCATCGAGAAATCGTGGATTTAGAAGCCTGTTTGACCTTTTTGTGTCCTTCTGAGAGGACGAAGAGGGCATCGGACTTGTGCAACGGCACGGTTCTGGAGATGTAGATCCGCAGAGCCCTGACAAGATCTAGAGTGTGAAGGGCTTTCTCAAAGGAGTGGACCGGGACCGAGCAGAATGACGGCAACACAATGTCCTCGTTTGACTGATAAGAAGATACGACCTTTGGAAGAAAGGCGGGGGAAGGCAGAAGGACCACCTTATCATGATGGAAAGGGCCGCCAGTTCGGACACTCGCCCGATAGAGGTAATGGCGACTAAAAAGGCAACCTTCCAAGACAGTCATTCAGTCATTGTAGAGAGATTTCTCTCAGAGGTTCGAAAGGAGGAAGCTGAAGAGCTGCGAGAACCAGATTCAGATCCCAGGGATCTAAGGGTGGCAATAATGAGGGACCAAATGCGCTACCCCTTGAAGAAAGGTACGGACCTAAGGGCGAGAAGCCAGCTGCTTCTGGAAAAATATTACTCTCGGAATGAGAGGAAATGGAGGGAAGATGTAGGGTAGGCGAAACTGCGACCACGGAAAGACTAGAGCGTAGGAGCCGAGCGCTAGCGGGTCTCTCGACCGGGATATGAAGGGATGTATTTTGGCGTTCATCCGAGAAGCCATGAGGTCCACATCTGGGAGTCCCCAACGGAGAGTGATCTGATGGAACACTTCGTCGTGGAGGGACCATTCCCCTACCGCTAGACCTTGCCTGCTGAGAAAGTCTGCGGCCCAGTTGTCTACCCCCGGAATATGGACAGCTGAAATAATGGGAATGTGCATCTCTGCCCAAAGAAGAATCTTGGATACTTCTTTCATCACTGCCCTGCTGTTAGTTCCTCCCTGACGGTTGATGTAAGCCACAGCCGTGGCATTGTCTGACTGGATCCGAACAGGGAGGCCCGATAGTAAGGGCTGAAAGTTCTGAAGGGCCAAAAATATGGCTCTGATTTCTAGAACGTTGATGTGCAGGGAGCGCTCGGAGGAGACCAGCGTCCGTAAACAGTGTGATGGAGAAACACCGCCCCCCAGCCTATCAGGCTGGCATCTGTCGTGTCTACTTGCCAGTGGACAGGATGGAAGGACGTCCCTTGAGATAGGGATGAGGCTTGAGTCCACCAGACGAGGGAGCTGAGCGCAGTCCGAGATAGGCGGACTGACCGGTCTAGAGAAGCTGGATTCTTGTCCCAGGAGGATAGAAGATCCAGTTGTAGAGGGCGCAGGTGGAATTGGGCAAAAGACATGGCTTCCATGACCACCACCATCTTGCCTAACACTCTCATCCCTTCCCGAAGGGATGTGTAGCGGCGGGAGCGGAGGGATTGGGCGGCCCGGATCAGGGAAGACCTCTTGTCTTCTGGAAGAAAAACTCGGGACTGAGCCGTGTCTATCAGAATACTTAAAAAGATGATGCGCTGATGAGGAATGAGGGATGACTTGTTGAAGTTGATAAGCCACCCTAGCCTTGACAGCGTGTCTAGGCAAATCTGCACGCTTTCTGAGCAAACTGGGAGAGCTCCCTTTGACAAGCAGGTCGTCCAAATAAGGAACGACCAGGACGCCTCTGGGGTGTAAAATGGACATGACTGCCGCCATGACTTTTGTGAAGACCCGAGGCGCAGTGGCCAGTCCAAAGGGGAGGGCCCTGAATTGGAAATGACAGTGTCCTACGGCAAAACGAAGGAACTGTTGATGAGATACACATATGGGAATGTGTAAATAAGCATCTTGAATGTCTATGGAAGCTAGGAATTCTCCCGGTTCCATGGCGGCTAGCACTGCTCTCAATGATTCCATTCGAATCCGTACAGATCTGTTCAGTCTTTTGAGGTCCAAGATAAGGCGGACAGAGCCATCTTTTTTGGGAACGACAAAAAGGTTTGAATAAAAACCTTTGCCGCGCTGTTCCAGGGGCACTGGAATGATAATGTTTGCCTTCTGTAAAGAGGCTATGGCCTGAAATAAGCCTGGCTTTGCGTTTTGGACTTTGGAAGACGAAAACGCAGAAACCTGTTGGCCGGCAGGGAATGGAAATTGATCTTGTAACCTGAGGTGACGATTTCTCGAACCCAAGCATCGTGAGGGTGGTCTAGCCAGATATCCCGAAAAAAAAGAAGCCGCCCTCCAACAGGAGTCGGATCTGAGGGATACCTGGCGTCATGCTGAGGGGGCCTGTACAGGGCGAGGTCCTTTGGGTTTAGATTGCTTGGAGTGGGAATGCCAGGAAGAGCCCCTTGAGGGACCGGATCCTCGATCTGAGCGTTGGGACGATCCTTGGGCTGATGGTTTTTGGGGAGCGGGCCAAAAGGACTGCTTGCGCCACGAAGATTTTTTAAAATTCCTGGATACAGGCCGCTTTTGTGGTAGAATGGTACTTTTACCACCCGTCGTGTCAGATATGAGTTTGTCCAGGGATTCTCCAAACAGACGAAGGCCATGGAAGGGGAGTGTGGACAGGGATTTCTTGGAGGCACTGTCCGCATTCCATATCTTTAGCCAAAAGACTCTTCGGGCAAAGACAGCATTGGCTGCCGTTAGGGCTGACAAACTAGCTGCATCTAGGGAGCCGTGAAGAAAATAATTAGAGGCTAGAGAGAACAAATCAAGGATCTCAAAAGCCTCCGGAGGAATATTACAAGAGCAAAGCATCCTGCGCAGGTTCCTACTCCACACACCCATAGCTCTTGTGACCCATGTCAAGGCAAACAGGGGGCAAAGAGAGGAGCCCGAAGCCTGGAAAATAGATTTGACCACAGCATCAACTGCGCAGTCGGACGAGTCCTTGAGACGCGTTGTCTGAAAGAGACATGACCGTGTGTTTAGCCAGCCTGGATACTGGCGGATCCACAACGGGGGGTACTGACCAGGTCTTAACCATTTCAGATGGAAAGAGATAAGCGAATGAAGTGAAGGGTTTTTTATTAAACCTTCTATCAGGGTGATCCCACCGTTTAGATATGATTTGATGAAAAACCGGATCCTGGGCAAAGGACTTACGAGGCTTCTTGGCCCGCTTGATTGCCGACTGAGAAGTCGGGTCCGGAGGCTGATCAGAAATCAACAGAGTGATTGACAGTCGAAATTAATGTGTCTTCTATATGCCTAGACTCAGAAAGGACATCTGAATCAGAGTCAGAGTCTTGAGAATCGTGACTACTAAAAGTCACGGAACCTCGGTCAGACCGACCATCGTCCGAGTCGGATGAGGCGTAGAGGTCGCAATGGCGCCTTTTGGAAACAGCCTTTTTGGGGAAGAAGGACCAGACGAAGCAGGCGGGCTCCTCTGAGGGAGCTGAGCCGGGGGGAGGCTGTGGGAGCCTGTGGAAGGCTGGGATATCTGAGTGGCAAGGTCATCTATCCTTTTAGACATTAGAAGAGCCCATGTAGGAATAACATCATCAGATGGGGGTGCTGCCTGGCTGGTGGCCGGAGCAGAATCCAAAGACTGCACGGCATCCTGGTCCAGCAACGAGGTCTGTTGTGACACGGTAGTAGGAGCATCGCAGCCCCGGCATAGTGGATAGCTTCGGCCATTAGAAAACAGGCGTCCACAGGTGGTAAACCACACCTGGACTCTTGCAACGTTACTACTCATCAATTGGCAGATCCCATAGCTCCTCAACTGTCATCCCCATGGAAGATTATCACGGGAACAAAATTTGTCCTATACACCTGGCGAATTTCCGTAGATGACTTCAGACTTGACCACTGGGATCACAGATGAGAAGTTTGTGAGGAACCAAATTGACATGATGAGAGGATGGGTAGAGGCAGGTCAAGAGTTGAGAAAAGATGATCCCCAACACAGGAAATACAGGGCGAGGATAGACGTAATAGAATTAGGATTGAGCGGAGGTGCTTTGGGAGTGGGTGCCCTGAATACTATGGATATGGAAGTCCTGAGAAGTAAACTCGGGGATATTGCGCGATATGCTGGGGGAGGGTTCAGAACTCAGCTTTTTGTAAACCATGTATTAGAGAGTTTACAGCATGCGCACATTGATGCCACTACCTCTCTATCTTCTGCTTTACAAGAGAAGTTTAAAAAGCTAGTTGCAGGTCTCGTGGAAGTGCAAGACAGAGTTCAGTTTGTCCTAGCATGTACGCAAGTCCCGAGTTAACTCTTAGATAACCTGAAGCATATTGTGTCCTTTTTACACAGGGGCCACTACCCATTTAATATCAGACAGAGGGTAAGCTCCCTGATCTCTCCTTTTGCAGCCAACCACAATAACTGGTGGGTGGTTCAGTGGCATGGATGCCAGAATCTCACCTGCACTGCGTCTTCCCTGGCACCTATATTTGGTAATATCAGACAGGGGGTACAGTGCAATTAACCTGGGAATTGTAGTGAATAACCGGATGGTACTTCATCTACAGCTCCCCTCAGACATCCTAACCTATGAAGGAGGCCATCCTTATCTGTTTGATACAGAGGGTTGTTGGAGGAAAGAGGATGCTATCCTCTGCCAAGGGAATCAAGATAAGGTTCTTAGACACCAGTCTTGGGATTCCGAGGGCTCCTGTGAGATGAAGGCTAATCCAATACCCTCCTCCCACCTAAAATACATGGGTCAAGGTTATTGGTGTTGGTACCAAGGAATAATATCCACTTATTCTATATATGGAACTAATTGCACCAAAAGAGGAAAACTCCTCCCAGGAGCATATTGTACCCTTAGTCCCGTTCTAGGTCTTGATGTTGCAGCAGGGAAGAACCCCAGTAACACCAGAGAAGAGACTTGACATCCGCCCTGACACTGCCGTAAGGCTACAGAAGAATCCTCTTCGTTTTGGTTGTGAGCTCAAGCGTCTCTTGCTAGATTTCAGTGAAGAAGACGAGATACTACAAAACCTTCAAGAGACTGAGAATCAAGCCTCTATAGAGCTTGAGCATGACATGACCAAAATCACAAAGATCACAAATGCCCTAGATAAGGACTCAAAGGTGTCCTGCTGGAAAAGTTAATTGGCTACAGCCCGACAGCCACTTCATTTCTTAATTTGATAATCCATCCGGTGATAGTTCTTCTGGTTCTGGTTATCGTGATGTACCTTGGACTGTGCGTTATTTACCGGAGGGTAAAAAGACTTGCCAACCAGATACAGGAGAACCAGGCAGAACTTCCTGAATCTTCTTCGGCGGTTGAATTCATGACCTAACACCAAAAGTCCTGGAACCTTGTTGATATGTGATATAAAAATCATCAATATACAGTATGTTGTATCTGTTTTATTTGAGCATTCAGGACATGACTTCTAATCGGTCCTGAAACCTCATAGCAATGAAAATTTTGTTTTCTTTTCTTTTTATACATTGATTTAAGTGTGTTGGGTGAGGGAGGGATGTAGACTTGTTTTGTGTGAAAGGGGGAAAGAGTCAGGTTCTTAGGGACAGTTTCTTCCCCAAAATCTAAGGTGTTTGATACTTCAACTTTTGAATTGGTAATGTTCGTAAGGGATGGATTGAAAGTTGGTTCGGAAGACTGTGTTCTATCCCGCAGTCAACTTAGGTATTGTGACATCATGGCCGACCCGAGAAATTCTAACCTGCCTAGTAAAGATCTACTTATTTATCATTGGGAGAACCTGAATGTTGATCCAGACTTCAATCAAGATTTCAGGAGAAGTGTCAGAAGAAAGTCGTGCCTCTGCTGAAAGATGCCATTCCATGAGTGATCGTACCCCAAGAAGGAGGTGCTCAAAGAGTCTACAGATTATGACACCCGGAAAGTCCCATCAGGCCAGATGTACCCAAGGTACTGTAGAAGCAAGCTGCAGTAAAAGTACAGAAATGCTGGCAGGTTAATGGACTGTTAAAGCGAAGCCACTCCAAAGTTTGACCAGTCAAAGTTGGAAGAAGACTATGTTGGATTTTGTGGATATCCTAAGTTAAGACAGCAGTAAACCAACAAAAGCTTCGTTCCTGAGCCAAGAAAGAGCAAGAAGATCCAGAAAGACAAAGATGGTGCATTCTGTGGATAGAGACTGTAGATTCCGGAGAATGGCAGGAAAGAGATACGATGGGTGATGTCTATATACCAAAGTGCACTATTTCACTTCATTCCATCCTGAACTGTTATCAATGATAAAGTTGCTGGGACAGATTTCATCTGAGCATCTGAGTTCCCACAAAAATCCATTGCCTGCAGATAAATTTGATTATCTCAGGCTCAGACACATCATTCCTTCACTAAATACCCAATGTCCCAAACATTACCTGTCTTACAGGTCTGCCTTTGTCACCTAAAGCTGGGTTCACACTAAGCGACAACGACGTCGTCCATTTTCTGTGACGTAACAGCGACCTTGTAAGTCGCTGTTATGATCGCTGCTTAGCTGTCAAACACAGCAGAAGCAGCAGCGATCATAACGTCGCTGTGCTACATGTCCAGAGAGCAGGGAGCCGCGCTTAGCGCTGGCTCCTTACTCTCCTAGGTACAGTACACATCGGGTTAATTACCCGATGTGTGCTGCAGCTACATGTCACAGTGCAGAGAGCAGGGAGCCGCGCACACTGCTTAGCGCTGGCTCCTTGCTCTCCTTGCTACAGTATACATCGGGTTAATTACCCGATGTGTACTGCAGCCACATGTGCACAGAGCAGGAGCCGGCACTGGCAGCAAGGGCAGAGGCTGGTAACAAGGTAAATATCGGGTAACCAGGGAAAGGGCTTCCCTTGGTTACCCAATATTTACGCTGGTTACAGCTTACCGCAGCTGCCAGACGCCGGCTCCTGCTCCCTGCTCGCTTCATTTCGTCGCTCTCTCGCTGTCACACACAGCGATGTGTGTATCACAGCGGGAGAGTGATGACCAAAAAATGAAGCTGGACATTCAGCAACGACCGGCGACCTCACAGCAGGGGCCAGGTCGTTGCTGGATGTCACACACAGCGACAGCGACGGGACGTCGCTGCAACGTCACAGAAAATGGTGACGTAGCAGCGACGTCGTTGTCGTTGTCGCTGTGTGTGACACCAGCTTAAGTCATTAAAATGAAAGCCTCTTTTGTTTGCTACCATAGATAACCAGGGTGTATCAAACGAATGACCAACTGTCCATCAGATATACAGATCCACCTCTGTGTATGGACAACTGTACCCATCACATAAGATCAGGTTCTCATGTATAGTACCATCAGATATGAGACCATCTTCAAACAAATGCAGATATTCTGACTGTAATTATTACACAGGGATGGTCCTGGGAGGTTTAAATATTTGGCACGGACACTTCGGGGAAACTATTAATTTTCTCTCTACTATAACACTGCTCTTCTCTCTGAGTCTCTCGTCTACCCTCTCTGTCTGCTCTCTCTGGACACTCTTCTTTCTCTCCTACCCCTGCTGCTGTAATCTTTCTCTCACTCTCTCTCTAGATATATATATCTCTCTCTCTTGCTGCCAATTCTGCAGTGTCCCATCATCAGGAACAGACATGGTGCCAGTCCTGGAGACTAAAGGGTGCCTTACACGCTACGACATCGCTAACAATATATTGTCGGGGTCACGGTATTTGTGCCGTACATCCGGCGTCATTAACGACATCGCAGCGTGTGACAGCTATGAGCGACGATCAACGATCGTAAAAATGACAAAAATCGTTGATCGTTGACACGTCGCTCCTTTTCATAATATCGTTGGTGGTGCATGCCTCTGGTTGTTCGTCGTTCCGGCGGCATCACACATTGCTATGTATGACACCTCAGGAACGACGAACATCTTACCTGCGTCCATCGGCAATGAGGAAGAAGGAGGTGTGCGGCATGATCCGGCCGCTCATCTCCGCCCCTCCTTTGCTATTGGGCGCCCGCTTAGTGACGCCGCTGTGACGCCGAACGAACCGCCCCCTTAAAGGAGAGATTGTTCAGTGTCTCCAGCGACGTCGCTAAGCAGGTATGTGCGTGTGACACTGTCGTAGCGATATTGTTCGCTATGGCAGCGATCACCCTCATGACAAAACAGCAACATGGGCGGGTGCTATCGCGCACGACATCGCTAGCTATCGTTAGCAATGTCGCAGCGTGTAAAGCACCCTTAAGTATCGTTAACATTTGCTTTTCTTCCCTCCAGATTGCATTGCGTTATTAACTCCTTTATCTCCATAGGGATAGTTAGTGATAGGAATTTGGATGGACAGTCGTGTATGTGAGACGTGGGTGGGAATTCATAGAATATTGTGGGTTTTGTATTATTATATTGTGCTTTTTGTTGCGGTACTGAGTAGCAATATATATACTATAGACTTTTAAGTGTGTTTAATAAATATTGTTTATTAGTACACGGTTTCGTCTCAGTTAGTCGCCGAGGGTATATATAATATTATATAATAAAGGAATAGATAACATTAAGTGCGTTTTTATCATATATTATTGTTAGTCAAATCTGATAATGATAATTAATATCAGGTGTTAGCTCATATTACATTATTGGAGATAATTAATATTGGCGCTAACCCTGTAACAGAAGGCCTGCTCGTACCAGATGGGTGAGAAGGGGCTAACATCTTATCTACTCTATCTGAAAAAACCATGTTAAAGTCTCCCCTTATGATATGTGCCACCCCTCGAACCGCTGGCAGACGGGACAAAACAGATGAAACAAACCTAGTCTGATTAGAATTAGAGACATATAAATTACACAGGATCACCTGCTTCCCACTCAAATACCTCGTACTATAAGAAAACGCCCCATTGGATCTGCTTCCCACCCAGCCACCTGAAGAGGGCAAGTGCGAGAGATCAAAATGGCCACCCCTGCTTTCTTGTTGGTGTTAACAGCTGAAAACGACTGAGGAAACCAACGGTGGGCAAAATTAAAAGAACTTTTTCCTGTGAAGTGCGTCTCCTGTAAAAAACACAATTTCAGCCCTGGATCTGAGCATCTCTTGAAGAACTAACCTCCTCTTCGTATCAGAGGTCAACCCTTTGACATTTAAACTCAGCAGCTTAACCATATTGTAAGTTTAGTACATGCATTTCTAAAGTTACCGCCCAAAGGCTCCTCCCAGTGTATACCCCCACCTAGTCCCCGTGAGCTGTACCGTAATGAAGCATATCTAAATGGTAGCTCGCATACCTGTGAATACACCATAAATACAAAAAAACAAACATAAACAGAACCAATTTTACTTATGAGATAATAAATGAGAAACTCCCGAACTTACGGGCTTATGCCCCTCCCTCGGGAATCTATGACCAAGGTGAAATTACAAATGGCAAATATAAAGATCAAAATATACCATGCATCTGAAGACTGAAGTCAGAAAGATCCACAATGCCTTATAAGGTCCTCTTCAGGTAGGACCCGCATCTCTAGAGCTTCTGGGGCGCCGCCTACGGGAGGAAGCAGCCGGTTGCCACTTCTGCGGAAGAAGTGGCATCGGGTGAGGAACAGACCATTCTGGAAGATCCAGAAGCGACACATCCAAGGCACAGCAGAAGGACACCAGATCCGGAGGGATTCTCAAGCTTGACAACAAATGCTAACATAGATTCTTACAGAGAGGCTGAACGGGAACCCCCACCTATAGGGTATATTATTATCCTTCAGGATCGCCAGGAGTGGGCGAAGGGCTCTTCTTTGCTGTAAGGTGATCCATGAGAGGTCCTGGAATAGCTGTATCCTGGTGTCTCAGAACATCACCTGGTTTGGCAGACGAGCCTTGCTCATTATTTCTTCGAGTCGAAAGTCAGTAACGTGACATATAATGTCCCTCGGATTATCTCTCAGATTTTTGGGTCGCAGAGCCCTGTGGGCTCTATCCATAGAGATGGGATGGATCCAGGGGTCTCTGCAGGACAGAATTAAAGATGGTCTGTAATATGGTTACAACGTCTTCCTTCGCTTGTACTTCCGGTACTCCCCAGACCCTGATATTATGCCGTCTCCCTCTATTATCCAAATCCTCGATATGATGGTGTAGCTCTTGGATGATGTTAGGGCCAGGTGGACGGGAAGACCCAGGAGGTGGATCCACTGGGCCGAACACCTCACTGAAGGCAAGGGGTCCGGTAGCCGGAGCACTACAGGTAGCAGGACAGTCCGTACAAAGGAGTGGAGTGTAGAAGTCCCTGGGACCACGGAGTCACCGAAGGTAGTCCGGATGACGGAGCTCAGGTTCGGAGGCCGAGATGTTGTCAGGCAGAGTCCGGAACCGACGGAGCGAGAAGACGGGTCACCACAGGGATCAGAGATGGTATGGACTGACGGGATGGCAGACAGTCACCGTTCGGGGTTCGGGAATCGTCAGGACCGGATGGCGAGGCAGGAGCGGCTCTAAGAGAGAGATAGGTAAGTATACCGCAAGACACAAGGAGACCTGACTCCTAGCTTAGCAAAACACGAAGAACAGGCCCCGCCCACTTGGAAGGGATCCCCCTATATACCCAGTACCTGATCCTTCAATATCCTGTTGGAGGACACTGGCCCTTTAAGAAAGGGTCAATGACCGCGCGCGCGCCCTAATGCGCATGCGCGAGGCCCGGGTGCCAGAAGCCAGGGCAGGGAGCGGTGAACAGGAGGCAGGAGAGCCGGGCTGGAGCAAAGCTGCCGACGGGCGCCAGGAGCGGGGACCGGGCCGCCTGGGGACTGCAGGTGATGGGGCCTGGAGGCTGTGGAGCGGGGGACGCCTGACAGAGGAGCCGGGGAGCGAGGCAGGGAAGCCGGGGAGCGTGGCAGGGGAGCGAGGCAGGGGAGCCGGAGAGCGTGACAGGGGACCCGGGGAGCATGACAGATGACCTCCCCCTGAGAGGAGGCCTGAGATTTGAGGTGGCGGATTGTGGTCCTAGCTTCTGTGTGGTAATATTCCAGCTGACTCATTCGTTTGGAGATAGAGACCACATCTTGGTGGACTGCCGCAATTTCGGACCTAAAAGCGTCTTTGACCTCAGAGATGAGCAGCTGAAAGTCCTTTTTAGTAGGTAGTTGCCGTACGTGCTCCCACCAATCCATAGGAGGACATAGAATCTGCGGGCAAGGCGACCGGGTCACCGGTCCTCCGGATCCATTTTTTATGTTCGTATTCTGAGCAGAGGGGTCATGGGACAGCACGGTATCGCCTCCATGCTGGCCAGCAAGCTCCGGATCCCTGGCTGTTTCCTCTCTGGGGGGCTTGTGAGCTCTCTGTAGTCTGGGAGAGAGGTTTCTGCGTTGATGCGACACCATGGTCCCTGAAGGAAAGGTTATAGGGACATTCCTACCAGCATCTTGAGTGACCCAGGTGGGCTGGTGATTTTCAGCCCTCTGAGGACTTATCTCACTCCTCTCTGGGAACATCTCTGAGGCTTCCCCACTTGTAGGCAGATCTTCCTCTCCTTCACTTATCTAGAGCTGAGAAGGCAGATTCCCCAGAGATGCAGCTTCCTGCACAGTCCCCAGAGCAGCGTCCATAGCCAGGAAAGTGTATGAACTCCCCACGGGGGGGAGAGGCGGCCACGCTCTGTTATGCTCCTTGTCCTGGCTGTGAGATATGCAGGGATGAGATGGCGCCCCCGCCCCAGCACCTGGAAGCTGTACAGACCCACCTTCAGCCTCCATGCCCGTTCCCAGCTCCATGTGGGAGAGTGTGCAATCCTCCTCCTCCAGCCCCACCATCTTGAGCACATGGGACCTCCAATCTCGCCTGCCGCCGCTGCTCTTGGCTCACTGCCAGCTCCTCCGCACTGCTCACCGCTTGAACCGCTGCCAGCAGGGGAAGACGCTGGAAGCTCCACAGAAATCCTCTTCCCTTAGGCCTGGAGCGAGGGATCACCACCCCCATCAGGAATGGGTGAGTCTCCCCGCAGCTCCTGCGGCTCCCTCATAAGGAAAGAATCCAGGTTGAGAGGCGCCTGGGTCCCAGAGTCCTTGGGGGTCTTTGGGGGTCTCTTCTTCCCTATCTTGAGTCTTTGTAGCTTATGTATAAAGGCTTCTTTTCTCCCGGGCAGAGGAGCTCACACTTTATGCGTCCTCTCTCATGTAGTTCCCGTCTTTTCCTTGTTCGAGATGAAAGTTTGGATGGACGGCCGGGTCTTGGTAGATTTGCAGTGGTATGACACTGCTTTCATTTCAAAATTATCGCTTGCACAGTGCTCCTTGGGATGTTTAAAGTTTTGGAAATCTTTTTGTAACCAAATTCGGCTTTAAACTTCTCCATAACAGTATCAGGCTATGTGCGCACGTTGCGTAATTACATGCAGTTACGCTGCGCTTTGTAGCGCAGCGTAACTGCATGCGTCCTGCGTCCCCTGCATAATCTATGAAGATTATGCAGGAGCCGTGCGCAGGTGGCGTCTTAGAGCGCAGCGCTCCGGCTGCTGCCCGAAGCGCGCGTCCGTGCGCTTTGCCTGCAGCCGCTGCTCTGTCTATGGGAGGAGCTGCAGGCAGAGCGCATGGAATCGGCTTTTTTTTTTTCACTACGGACATTTTCTGCAGCGATTTAAAGCGCACGTGTGCTCTTCAGATCGCTGCAGAAATTTCTGCAGTGACTGTACGCAACGTGCGCACATAGCCTCAAAGAACTGCCTGTTGTGTTCCTTGGTCTTCATGATGCTATCTGCGCTTTAAACAAAACACTGAGACTATCACAGAGCAGGTGAATTTATACGGAGACTTGATTACACACAGGTGGCTTATATTTATCATCATCAGTCATTTAGGACAACATGGGATCATTCAGAGATCCTCAATGAACTTCTGGAGTGAGTTTGCTGCACTGAAAGTAAAGGGGATGAATAATATTGCACACACCACTTTTCAGTTATTTTTTTTTTAAAAGTTTAAAATAAGCAATACATTTTGTTTAACTTCACAATTTTGTCCCACTTGTTGTTGATTCTTCACCATAACATTAAAATTTGTATCTTTATGTTTGAAGCCTGAAATGTGGGAAAAGGTTGAAAAATTCAAGGGAGCCGAATACTTTCGCAAGGCACTGTACATGTTGATATTTAATTTTGAATAATTTGAAATATTTTGACTTTACAACAGATGATGTTGTTTCACTGCTATTTGTTATCTATGTCTATATCGGATGAGTAGATCAAGATATCGTCCAAATAAATCACCACAAACCTGCCCCCCAAATGGTGAAAAATATTCACAAAATGTTGGAAAACGACAGGGGCATAAGTGAGACTAAATGGCATTACCAGACTTTCAAAATGTCCCTCAGGTATGTTGAAAGCAGTTTTCCATTCATCACATTCTCTGATTCTAACCAAATTGTGCCCCCCCCCTTAAGTTCATCTTGGAGAACCACTTAGCTTCCACAATCTGGCTGAATAAATCTGGAGTCAGAGGGAGAGGATAAGGGTCTCGGATGGTGATCTGATTCAATTCCCAAAAATCCAAACAAGGGCGGAGACCCCCTCTTTCTTCTTAACGAATAAGAACCTTGCCACCATGGGTGAAGAGGCGGGTCTGATATGTCCCTTCTCCAGACTTTCAGCAATGTAATCTTTTATTACTTTATTATTAAAGATTATACTGTCTGGACTTGGGAAGTTTGCTCCAGGAAGCAGATTAATGGGACAGTCATATACATGATGGTGAGGGAAATTCTGACACCCTCCCTCCGAAAATACATCTTCAAACCCAGATAAAAATGCAGGCAAGATCTCCAAAGAAAGAGAAGTGTTCAGACAATCATCAATACAGTAATTTCCCCACTCCACAATTTCCCTGGTTTACCAATCCACTACCAGATTATATTTCACTAACCAGAGTAAACCCAGGACAGAGTGGGAAGGCCTTCCAGCACATAGCAAGAGATTACTTCATAATGTAGGGGTCCTACCCTCCGTTTTATACTATGTACTATCTATCTGTCAGGCATCCCTGAGCAAGTGATGCTGAGTCAATGGTGTAGATCAGGGGTCTCAAACTCAGCTGGGTATAAGAGGCCGCACATAGATAAAAAAAAATTGAGGGGGCAGGAGAAAAATTACATTTTTAATGATTCCATGTTTTTTTCTATACACCCTTGGAGCACTTTTTTTGAACATTTTTTGCTTGTTTATTAGAACAAACCTACACTTTGTTTATATAAGAAATAATTTTTAATGGCAAAAAATGCCATGCTTTATTTTGATTTTTTTTTACATTTTATCCCCTTCTTGTAATAGTTTTAAAATTAGCAGCATCATATAGTAATCTTAGCAAATATCTTGTACTAATGTCCCCCATCCTTGTGCCCTGTAGTAATGTCCCCCATCCTGGAGTAATGTCCTCCGTCCTTGTACCCTGTAGTAATGTCCCTCATCCTTGTGCCCTGTAGTAATGTCTCCCATCCTGTAGTAATGTCCCTCATCCTTGTGCACTGTAGTATTTTCCTTCACTCTTGTGCCCTGTAGTCATGTTGCCCATCATGTAGCAATGTGCCCCATCCTTGTGCCCTATAGTAATGTCCCCCATCCATGTCCTCTGTAGTAATGTGCCCCATCATTGTACCCTGTAGAAATGTCTGCATCCTTATACCATGTAGTAATGATCCCAACCTGTAGTAATGTCCCCCATCCTTGTGCACTGTAGTACTATGCCCATCCTGGTAGAATTGTGTTCAAACTTGTAGTATTAAACCCATCCTTGTAGTATTTTGCCCATCTTTGTGCCCTGTAGTATTGTACCAATCCTTTTAATAATGTGACCATCCTTGTGCCCTATAGTATTGTGCCCATCCTTGTAGTATTGTGGCCAAGCTTGTAGTATTGTGCCCATCCTTGTAGTATTATGCCCATCTTTATGTCCTGTAGTAATGTGCCCATCCTTATGCCCAGTAGTATTGTGCCCATCCTTGTAATGTACCCATCCTTGTGCCCTGTAGTAGAGTGCCCATCCTTGTAGTATTGTGCCCATCTTTCTAGTATTGTGCCCATCATTTTAGTATTGTTCCCATCCTTGTGCCCTGTAGTATTGTGCTCATCCTTGTAGTAATGTGCCTTTCCTTGTGCCCTGTAGTATTGTGCCCATCCTTGTGTCCTGTACTATTGTTCCCTGTAGTATTGTGCCCATCCTGACTCCTGCTCCACTGTCCACAAACACAGAAACTTTCTCAGTCTTGCTCTCTAGCACGACCTCTGCTGTCAAACAAAGCAATAATTACATGTGGGAGACAAACACACACCCTGATTGTCCATCCCCACACCACCAAGAGTAAGCAGAGTAACAAATCTTCCACTTTGCTTAGAAATTGTGGGACATTCTCCAACACAAAGACCCTCTTTACGACAAAAAAAAAACAACAACTCCTGCTTTTGCGGATTTTAGAGGGAACATGCGAGGTAGTAGCTCCCCCTAGCTGCATGGGCTCCTCCAAACCCATGAGTGATGGTTCAACCCCAGATTGCCCCCCCCTTCCCCAGACAATGGGGTACCACCCCAAGAGAGGGTCTCCAAGGAGAAGTATGGTCTAACCAATATATCCCAGAGGTGTCTGTCCACACGTATAGCCAAGAACAAGGCTGCCTCCAAGGACTCCGTTTTTTAAATCATTACAGCGTCTTTCAATTTTTCTTAAAGGCTTTGAAAGAATTGGCTTCTGAGAGCCAGATCATTCCATTTAGTGTCGGTTGCCCATCAACGAAATTCCGAACAGTAAGTCTCCTCTGCTGACTGATCTCCATGCTGGAGGCGACGTAGCCTTGACTCAGACAAGGAGATTCGTCAGGATCATCATAGATGAGACCCAAGGCCTCAAAAAATTAATCAACCAACTGGAAACAACCGGAGCCAGGTGTCAAAAATAAAGCCCAGGATTGCGGATCCCCTTGCAACAGTGAGATCTCAATCCCCACCCGCTGTTCCTCCTCTTCAGAGGAGTAAGGCCGAAGCCTAAAATACAGTTTTCAAGCCACCTTAATGACAGAAAATGTGTCTCTACCTACTCAAAACCTGACTGGGAGAGCAATTTTGGGTTCCGGCTGAGCCTGCCTACCTGCAGAATCACCAACATTAGGAGTCTGTGACTGCTGGTGATGCTGCACAGCTAACTTGAGGTCTGCAACCTGCAGGGACAGACCTTGCAGCCGCCGAGCCAAGGCGGCAACAGGATCCATGGAGAAAAAAAATAAATCAATTTTTTTTTTCTTTGAAATTAGAAAGAAAGAAAAAAACTCGTGATTTGGGGGATTTTTGTGCGCGGCTGGTGATCATATCACGTATGGAGAAGTACCAAGTGCACGGAGAAAGGGAAGGGAAACCCTGTGTCTAGTGAGTAGGAAGATGGTGACCCCTGACCGAACCTACTGCTGGTCCCTGGGGTCCCTCACCACCCTAAATTGGTTCTGCACCTATGCGCCGAACCAGATACCTGACCCTAGGTATCCCTAGAGCTAGGCCCTAAATAGGGAATGGATGGGATGAGTTGTTCGTCAACCCCACTAAACAACTACAGAAGACACAAGGTGGTAAAGCAATAACTACTTATTAGATGACTCATGTAGAATTTGAGCAGAGCTTTCAGCCACAATACTACAGAGGAGTACAAACCACCTGTCTGCAACCTCAGCTTGAAGGAACAGGAAATATCACTAGCACAGTCCATAACAAGGAGGGGATGTTTAACCCTTTAGTGACGGAGCTAATTTTCACCTTAATGACCAGACCAAATTTTGCAATTCTGACCAGTGTCATTTCATGAGGTTATAACTCTAGAACGCTTCAACGGATCCCGGTGATTCTGAGATTGTTTTTTCGTCACATATTGGACTTCATGTTAGTACCAAATTTAGGACAATATTTTTTGCGTTTATTTATGAAAAAAATTGAATATTGGCAAACATTTTGAAAATTTTGCAATTTTCAACTTTTGAATTTTTATACCGTTAAACCAGAGATTTCTGTGACACAAAATAGTTAATAAATAACATTTCCCACTTATCTACTTTACATCAGCACAATTTTGGAAACAAAATTTTTTTTCGTTAGGAAGTTAGAGGGGTTCAAAGTTTATCAGCGATTTCTCATTTTTACATCAAAATTTACAAAACCATTTTTTTAGGGACCACATCACATTTGAAGTGACTTTAAGAGGCCTAGATGGCAGAAAATACCCAAAAGTGACACCATTATAAAAACTGCACCCCCCAAAGTACTCAAAACCACATTCAAGAAGTTTATTAACCCTTCAGGTGCTTCACATGAACAAAAGCAATGTGGAATGAAAAAAAGCAAAAATTAAATTTTATCTAAAAATGTTGCTCTAACCCAAATTTATTCACTTTTAGAAGAAATAACACAACAAAATGGACCCCAAAACTTGTTCCCCACTTTCTTATGAGCACGCCGATACCCCACATGTGGTCAGAAACCTCTGTTTGGACAAATGGGAGGGCTCGGAACAGAAGGAGCAATATTTGAATTTTGGAAAGCAAATTTGGCTGAAATAGATTGCGGGCACCATGTTGCATTTACAGGTCCGCTAAGGTACCTAAACAGAAGAAATCCCTCACAAGTGACACCATTTTGGAAACTAGACCCCTCAAGGCTTCTATCTAGGGGTATAGTGAGCATTTTAGATCCACAGGTACTTCACAGATTTTGTTAACGTTACGTTGTCATATTGAAAATTTTAATAATTTTCTCAAAAATGTTGCTTTAGCATCAATTTTCTCACTTTTTCAAGAGGTAATTCCAAAAATTTGACCTCAAGGTTTGTTAACCACTTTTTTATGAGCGCGGTGATACCTCACATGTGGTCTGAAACCTTTGTTTGGAAAAATGGGAGGGCTTGGAACGAAAGGAGCAATATTTGAATTTTGGAAAGGAAATTTGGCTGAAAAAGATTGCGGGCACCATGTCACATTTGGAGGACCCCTAAGGTACCTAAACAGCAGAAACCCCGCACAAGTGACCCCATTTTGGAAACTAGGCCCCTCAAGGAATTTATCTAGATGTTTGGTGAGTACCCTGAACCCCCAGGTGCTTCACAGAATTTTATAACGTTGAGCCATGAAAAAATAAAAATAAAATTTTACCACAAAATTGTTATTTCAATCAGGTAGCTTTTTTTTTTACAAGAGTAAAAGGAAAAAATTCAGCATAACATTTATTGTGCAATTTCTCCTGAGTTTGGCGATACCTTATATGTGGT
Source organism: Anomaloglossus baeobatrachus (assembly GCF_048569485.1). Lineage (NCBI taxonomy): Eukaryota > Metazoa > Chordata > Amphibia > Anura > Aromobatidae > Anomaloglossus > Anomaloglossus baeobatrachus. The sequence goes on from NC_134359.1 coordinate 183,442,661, forward strand.
GGAAATCAACTGTTTGGGTGCACAGCAGGGCTCGGAAGGGAAGGAGTGCCATTTGACTGCAAAATTGGCTGGAATCAATAGCGGACGCCAGGTTGCATTTGGAGAGCCCCTGAGGTGCCTAAACAGTGGCTGTCCCCCACAAGTGACTCCATTCTGGAAACAAGACACCTCAAGGCTTTTATCTAGATGTATAGTGAGCAGTTTGAATCCACGTATACTTCACAGAATTTGATAAGCTTAGGTTGCCATATTGAAAATTTTCATTTTTTTCACAAAAATGTTGCTTCAGCATCAAATTTCTCACTTTTTCAAGAGACAACAACAAACCGTGGACCCAACAGGTTGTTATCCAATGTCTTATGAGGACAGGGATACCCCACATGTGGCCAAAAACCTCTGTTTGGATAAATGGGAGGGCTTGGAATGGAAGGGGTACCATTTGAATTCTGGAAAAGTTGAGATAAATTGCGGGCACCATGTCACATTTGCAGGGCCCCTTGGGTACCTATACATTAGAAAACCCGCACAAGTGACTCCATTTTGGAAACTGGATTTTATTCAGGAGTATAGTAAGCATTTTGAATCCACAGGTACTTCACAAAAATGTTGCTGTAGCAACAAATGTCTCACTTTTAGGCTATGTGGCCATGATCCAGCGACACGGCGTCTAGTACACAGTGTCAGCCTCCTGCAGAGATGTGAGTGTTGTCCACGGGAGAACGCAGCTGCCCATGCCCACGATTTGGGTTCAGGCCGCTGTGGAGCTCTATGCTACCTGCAGAGAACACTCATCTCCGCAGCATAAATTGACATGCTGAGGCTCGGGAAGCTGCACCACAGGTCGGTTTATGCTGCAGAGAAGAGAAGCACAGTGGGCACGGGATTTCTAAAAATCCTTCCACTGTGCTTCTACTGCACAACGCAGCGCTATGGACGCAGGGAAAACACTCTGCGCCCAAAACGCTGCAAATCCCGATTGTGGGCGCACAGCCTAAAATGCTACAATGGATGAATGGATAGATGTCAAACAAATATAACGTCCCACCCCCTGCATATTCTAAGCTGGCGCCCTTTAGTGCCTTTCATGTGGCACTAAAGGGTGCCTAGCCTTGTATTTAGCCCCCCAAAAAATTAATAATTAAAATAAACGACGTGGGGTCCCCCCTATTTTTGATAGCCAGCTAGGGTAAAGCAGACAGCTGAAGCCTGCAAACCACAGCTGACAGCTTCACCTTGGCTGGTGATCAATTTGGAGGGCTCCCCAGGCGTTTTTTTAAGAAAAAAAAAAACGTGGGGTCCCCCCCCAAATTAGATCACCAGCCAAGGTGAAGCAGACAGCTGGGGTCTGGTATTCTCAGGGTGGGAAGTGCCATGGTTATTGGACTCTTCCCAGCCTAAAAATAGCAGGCCGCAGCCGCCCCAGAAGTGGCGCATCCATTAGATGCGCCAATCCTGGCGCTTCGCTCCAGCTCATCCTGCGCCCTGGTGCGGTGGCAGATGGGGTAATATATGGGGTTGATACCAGCTGTAATGTCACCTGGCATCAAGCCCTGGGGTTAGTGATGTCACGGCATCTGAACAGATACCCGACATTACTAACCCAGTCAAGTAATAGAAAAAAATAAAGACAAAAAAAAAATTTATTTGAAAAAAAAACTCCCCGAAACATTCCTCTTTTGCCAATTTATTGAAAATAAATAAATTTCGGTCGCTGTAATCCATTTTGGAGGTCCCACGCCAACTCTGGATCTTCTAGAATATGGGGGGGCACGTTCAGGGAACGTATCCCCCATTTTCTGGAAGAGCAAGCTCTCCATGAGCAGTGTGGGTGCAGTAATCTGAGAATACTGCACTCACACTGCCCCGGTCCAACCTAGGGCAGAGTGACCTGCAGTAACCTCATTCTAGAATATGAGGGGCACGCTCACAGAACGTACCCCTCATTTTCTAGAACAGCAGTCTCTCCATGTGAGGAGTGTGGCTGCAGATTACCGCACTCACCCTCCCCCGGTCCACAGTGGAGCAGCCTGTGCAGTAGCGACGTCAGCATCCCTGCTTCCAGGGATCCAGCTGACAGCCGCTGTCTGCGCATGCGCCGCCAGCTTTCAAGAAGGAGGCGTCGTGATCGCGGGGCCGGAGCACCAGCAGCCAGGTAACGTAAAACCGGGGGCTGGGGGGGGGGTGACGGGGGGACCTGGGGACAACTTTCTGCCGCATGTGACGTGTCACATGCGGCAGAAAGAGCAGGATGAATGCGGCCGCCATCTTCCACGCTCCGGAGGGGGGAGGGGGGAGGGGGGAGGCGGCTCTGGAGAACCGGAGGGGGCTCCGGGGACCAGAGATCTCCGGTGTACCGGAGGAGAGGTCAGGGGGAGGACATTTCCCTCCGATCTGAAATGTTTGATCATTTCAGATCGGAGGGAAATGAATGCAGAGCCGGCAGCGGCGGGAGTTTTCAGCGCGCGTCGGCGCCATCTTGGATTTTCCGGAGGGGGGGTAGGGGTGGTGGGGGGACTCTCCGGTACCGGGGGCTTTGGGGGCACTAAGGGCTCATATTTATTTCTCATCTGACATGTTTGATCACGTCAGATGAGAAATAAATCAATTTTACCGGCCATTTTTTTTTTTTTAATGTTGTCGCCGGTATACGGTGTATACCGGCGATCGCATTAACGCGGTCCAAAAAAAACACCCCGATTCATAATCTTGGGGGTCTCAGCTACCTCCGGTAGCTGAAACCCCCGAGATTTTTCGTCACTGGGGGGCGCTACAAGCTTTTTCCGGCCTGACGTCTCAAGACGTCGGAACAGAATAAGTACCCTGTTTTTCCGACGTCTTGAGACGTTAGGCCGTCGCTATGGGGTTAAACAACAAGTGAATACTAATAATCAACAGCTGGGTGGAAGTAGAGAACCTGCTGGGTTCAAAACGGAGAGAGATGAATCCAGCAGAAAAGCTACCTATACACATGAATAATGATATCAGGAGAGCTGTGGAGGAGAGAAGCGCAAAAAAGGGTCTTATCTGGTAGAAAAGGGGATGTACGTAAAGGAACAGGTACTCACCTGTTACAGTTGTGACAGGCACAACTCCTTTGCGAGCATTTAGGCAGAAAGCGCATAAGGTGGTCAGCTGCAGCCCCGATGAAAAATGTAGATCACGGGGGGGCGGAGCCGGACATGGCTGAGTGAGGACGCTACTTGCTGGAGCTCCTCTAAATAATCCCCCATAGAACCGGTTTATTAGCCACAATGGGCAAATCGGCAGTAAAAAAAGAACAAGCCCGGTAAGCCCAGCACCTCGGGGAAGCCTCCTGCACCCCAGGGCACCATCGGGGCCTATTTAACACGCTCCCGGGAGCCTGAGACCGGCTCACTGCCACAGAAAGAGCTGCGGCCTACAGGGCCTGAAAGAAGCCCTGCCACAGCGCCAATGAGGGCAGAAATCCAGGGGACCCAGAGAAAAGGTGAGGAGATGGAGATCCCCCGTGGCCCGGGAGGACCCTCCAATAGTCCAACGGCAGCGGCAGGAGCTGATGTACCCCCCCACAACTGGGACGGCATTACCTCCAGCGGCACCATTCCAAGATGGCGGCCGCGATCCTGGGACGCTAGCAGGCAGCCTTGGGCTGGAGGACGGGTCTCCCGCGGCTGCTTCCCTACCTGCATCACCCTCCGTTGTGCCTCCGCTGCGACCGGGCGGCTCCGGCGACCTGCCTGCAGCCATACATCGTGAAGCTGGGAGTGCGGTGTGCGGGAGCGGGATGCATGGGTGCTCGGGCCCAGGAGATGACTCACCGCTGCGAGCCCGAGCACTGAAGAAGCAGACGACACAGGGAGAAGCTGCAGCTCTGACACCACCGCTCCTGTCCTCACAAGCAAGCGCAGGGACCAGAGGTGAGGAGGGAGCAGCAGCAAACCCTGCGGACCGGCTGTACTACAGGAATCAGGTACAGGGCCCACAGGTGGACTTGGGGAGCGGGATGCACTCTAGTGGGGGGAACAACACCCCCAGTCACTCACCAAGAGCTACACAATCCTCAGGGGGAGCAGGCAAAGGAGGAGGGCCACCTACATCTCAGATGGCTGCCAATGAGCCCTGGGGGACACCTCAGAGAGAAGCACATTCACCAGATACCTGGTCCACTGGGTCCTCTTGGGCTGAGAGTCCGACAGCCACAGTCAGGGACATAGATGGGGGCCCATTAATCCCCGTGAATGGGGGACCCAGAATACTGGGGGCACCCCCAATACGTCTCACAGCTGCACCACAAGTATGGGGAGGCATCAAAAACCCCCAGAACACGCAGACGCTGACATATGGACCGGCCCTTCAGGACTCTTTTTACGCATACCCAAATATGTTTCACGCGGCCGCCTCGATGGGCGACAAGCGCCCAGCATCTCTGGCAGACCTACGATCTCTGTTACAAGCAATCCCCACCAAGAGTGACATTGCAGCTCTGGCTAATCAAGTGGTGGCGGAGTGCAAACAAGAATTTATCCAGCTGCGACAAGATCTCTCTTCACTTACTCACAGGGTAGATACCCTGACAGAGCAACAATCTGATTCTCAGGTGTCTATCCGATCTATCCAAGAAACTGCTGAAAACCAATCTAAGCAACTATTTGCCCTCCAGCAGCATGTGGATGACCTAGAAAACAGAAACAGACGAAACAATCTGCGGATTAGAGGTCTTCCGGAATCTATTGCCGCCCCTGATATCCCTGCTGCTCTTCGTTCCATCTTCAACAATTTGTTAAAGAGGCCACCAGGAGCTCCCCTTGAACTTGATAGAGCCCATAGAGCTCTACGCCCTCCGGATCCAGATGACTCCCGCCCAAGAGATATCGTATGCAGAGTACACTTTTTCGCTGTAAAAGAGGCCATTCTACAGGCAGCCAGGAGAAAACAGAACTTATCATACAATCGCTCTACCTTTCGCATAATGCCTGATCTCTCACAACATACTCTGGCCCAACGTGCGACTCTTAAACCCCTCCTTGATGTCTTAAAAGAGAGAGGTCTGCCATTCCGATGGGGATTTCCGTTTTCCCTATCGGTACAGAAGGACTCCCGATGGATGACCCTGCGTTCTCCAGAGGACCTCCCGGCTTTTATCAAGAGTTTGAATCTGCCTGCAATGTCTATTGCAGCCTGGCCGACTACACTACTCCAGCCGTGGGTGCCCAGGAGACGGCCTACCTCCTCCAGACCACCTCCACCTCCTGAGTCCAGCAGGGGGTTGCCTCCGAGAAGAGAACGGGGTCGCAGGGCGGGCCGCCCGCGGTAGCTGATGCTGAGGATGCCAAAGGCTGAATACGCCTATATGACTTATACCTCTTACAGTAATGAGGCTCACGTGGCTTCCACATGTTACCCTCCAGTCTATTCATAGCCCGTATCACATAAGAATTTATTACCTTTACCGGTGTCTATGGTTATCCATAATGTTTTTTCTTTCTTAGTATATATGGAGCTCTGCTCAGATATGTCTGACTTCCTTTTTCCCCAAATAGGTTGGGATTCTCTGTCCTGCCTAGATGAGGCGGATATGTTCCCTAGGAACATTTGTTCGGATTTAGTTAACTATGCTAGGCTTTTTTTGCCTGTTGTTCTTCTTGTTTTTTTCTCTCTCTTCCTTTTTTTCCCACTACTTCTTACTTTCCTCAAGTCTCCCCTTCTCCATATCTTCGGCGGCCGGGCTGAACGTGTCCTTATTCTCTTATAGATGGCGGACTTAACCATCGGTTCTTTCAATGCCAGGGGCCTCAATGTCCCGGAGAAAAGGACACAGATATTGTATCATCTTCATAAACAGAAGGTGAGAATAGCATGTCTACAGGAGACACACTTCAAACGAGGACATGCCCCTATTCTTAAAAATAAATATTACCGGACATGGGTATCCTCGGATAACCCTGACTCCCGCTCTAAAGGTGTGGCGATAGCCATCCATAAATCCCTCCCACATCAAATCCTAAAGTGCACGACAGATAGTCTTGGCAGATACATTATTCTTTCACTGAGGGTGGGGACCCACATCTTCACGATAATTAACGCGTACGCCCCAAATCAAAAACAGGATAGTTTTATTTCCCGCCTGATCAATACCGCGATCCCCCTGATACAAGGTACGGTGATTTTATGTGGGGACCTTAATATCACCCTGGACCCTACTTTAGACAACTCGAAAGGGAAATCCAGTATTGCATACACCACTATCAAACGAATTAAAAAAGCTTTACTACGCATGCAGCTGTTCGACACCTGGAGAATACAACACCCATCGGACAGAGACTACTGTTTCTATTCCCACACTCAGGATTCATATAGCCGTCTTGATTACATACTGGTACAACATAGCGTGCTCCCTTGGGTCCAACACACGAGAATGGATAACATATTATGGTCAGACCATGCGTCGGTATATTGCACGATTGAGATCCCCTCCCTTACGGCTCCTAGGGGGTCGTGGCGTCTGAACGAGTCATTGCTACTGGATGAGCTTTGCGTTTCGGATATCCAGACCTCCATTGCAAGATTCATGGAGGACCACCCAGTAGATGACACAGCCCCCACTTATAAGTGGGAGGCACTGAAATGTGTCCTACGTGGCATTTTTATTAAGCACGGGTCTCGAATCAAGAAAGAGAAAGCCCAAGACATAGTGAAAGCTCTCCATAGGGTTTCTGAACTGGAGCTCATTCACAAGCAAGCTTTATCGGCCACGAACTTACGGGCACTCCTACAGGCTAGGTTCGAGGTTAAGAAACTGCTTGATTCCTCATATCAGCGTCTGATACAGGTAGGGAAGGGGAAGTTTTATGAGTTTGGGGATAAACCCGGCAGGCTGTTAGCAAACGCGTTGAGGGAGGACAGAGCTCACACCCTCATTCCCTGCATCAAGAACTCACGCGACGAATTACTTTACGCCACCCCAGACATCTCAAATACCTTTCATTACTATTATTCCAAGTTGTATAATCTACCTGTCGAGCCCCATAGACCGAGTGGTGGAAACCCCTCAATGCCCTCACCTTTTAGATGTCCCGACAGTTCTATAATAGACAACCTGGAAAGTCCATTTTTACTGGAAGATTTATTGGCAGTGATTCGCGATACCCCGGGCAATAAGTGTCCTGGCCCTGACGGGTTCCCCGCCAAATTTTATAAATCCTTCTCGGAACAATTAGCGCCTCTAATGCTCCTTTCCTTCAATTCAATCTCGGACTCAGTCCCCTTTCCGCCCCACTCCACCACGGCTCATATTTCACTAATTCAAAAGACCGGAAAAGATCCCATGACGTGTAGCAGTTATAGACCAATATCACTCCTTAACGTAGATTTAAAAATTTATGCCAAGCTTTTGGCAAACAGACTTAGCCCCTTGCTCCCTAACTTGATCCACCTTGATCAGGTCGGATTTGTCCCAGGTAGAGAGGCAAGGGACAATACCATAAAAACCCTGGATTTAATCCAACACGCACACAATAAAAAGCTGCCCATGATGTTACTGTCTTTGGATGCTGAGAAGGCTTTCGACAGAGTCTCCTGGCAGTCGTTATCAGACTCTAGACCATATAGGCCTGGGGCCAGTTTTCTCGTCTAAAATTATGGCGTTATATCACTCCCCGACTGCTCTCCTTAAGATTAATGGCACTCTGACGAAACCCTTCTCCATCCGAAACGGGACCCGACAGGGTTGCCCCTTGTCACCGTTACTATATGTATTAGTCATGGAACACTTGTTGTCAGCCATCCGGGCTAACCCAGACATACGGGGAATTAGGATTGCCAATCGGGAGCATAAATGCACTGCCTTTGCCGACGATCTTCTGGTATATTTAAGTAGTCCCACCACATCCCTCCCGTCCTTAATGTTGGAACTAAACAGGTTTAGTAAGTAGTCCAATTTTAAAATTAATTTTGATAAATCAGAGGCCCTAAATATCTCCTTGCCCCAATCGACGGTAAATGTTATAAAACCAAACTTCCCCTTTAGATGGCCACCCCATGGTAGCATCGGATACTTAGGCATCAAGATTCCATCTGACCTGTCCAGACTCTTTTTAAACTACCAGAGTTTTCTGTCACGGCTCGAGGGAGATCTGACTCGGTGGCATAGGGGCACTCTTTCATGGTTTGGCAGGATCAGTGCACTCAGGATGACGGCCCTCCCGAGATTGCTATATTTGCTGCAGACTGCCCCAGTCTATGTACCGGCAACCTATTGGGCCAAGATGCAGCGCATGTTCGGTAGATTTGTCTGGTCTGGAAGACGCCCTCGTGTAGGAAGTGGCGTCTTGACTAGGACCAAAGGTGCAGGAGGAACGGGGCTGCCCGATTGTAGGCGATACTACTTGGCGGCCGCTCATGCCAGAGTTTTGGATCTTCTACATAATTCTAGTTCTAAACTGTGGGTTAGCCTGGCACAAGAAATATGCCCCTTATCAATACCGACCCTGCCGTGGACCTGGCCGCTCCTCACCAAACATAAGATTGAGAGGTCTTATAGCACCAAGCAGACTCTGAAAACGGTGCACTCTGGGCCGTCACGTAATCTCCTGATCCAACCTAGAGGGCCCCTTATGCCACTGACGGACAACCCGGAGTTTCTGCCGGGGGCATCACCCAACAATTTTCTAGGAAGCACGAAATTGAACCCCTTGAGGCTAAATCGAGTGATTCCGAGGGGGTCCATTATCCCACTTCAGGAGATAGTAGAGAGTTGTAATTTTAAACTACGTTTCCATTTTGAATATGCCCAACTCAAGCACTTCTTGACTTCCCAAGATACTATCATGACTCACCCCTCACCCCAAACCCCTTTTGAAAATCTATGCACTGGTTCTTCTAATACGCGCCATGCTATATCAAGGGTGTACAAGCTTCTGACGAGTACAGTAGAGGCGTCGCCTCCTCGCTTCTGTAAAGCTTGGGAGTTAGAGCTCAACCAACCGATTACCGGGAGCCAATGGGAACGTTGTTATCGCCTGACCCACAGGTCCGTGATTGCCACTAAGATGCAAGAAACTAACTATAAAATACTTTCCAGGTGGTACAGGGTATCGGCGTCTCTACACGCGTGGTGCCCCGAAATACCTGACTCTTGCTGGCGATATGGAGCCTTGGGAGGCACCATGTCCCACATCTGGTGGCACTGCCCGAGCCTGTCGGTATTTTGGAGCAAGGTACTGGCAGCCATACGGGGGGCCACAGGGATTGTAGTCCCCAGTCGCCCGGAGGCAGTTTTACTGTATATCTTTGACGTATCGGAAAAGGTTTTTAGGAAATCGATCCTAGGCCACCTTCTCCAGGCCACCAAGACCGTGATCCCTCGGCGGTGGAAAGATCCTAACCCCCCCGACGGTAGATGAGTGGATAACAGAGGTTAATGTTATTCACCGCATAGAAATGGTGATGGCCCAATCTCGAGGGCAGACGGTGGAAACGGCCTCCAAGTGGTTCCAATGGGACTCCTTCTTGTCTAGTAAAACACTTCTTGAACTAATTTAACCTCCGGACGGGGGGCACTCTGGCCTTTTCTCTTCCAGATAGTTCACACCGCACTCTTGACAAATTTTTAGCTCAACAGACAATGCATCAGTCCCGGTCGCCTCACTCTGCACTACCCCTATTTCTCTAGACTCTGTGACTTCCTCTTGTTTGAATATCTTCTCTTTGATTTATCGTTTTATTGTTTTTTAAGGTTTTAAGTGATTATCTATGTACCATTTCTACCATCCATAGAATGTTGCGAAGCCTGCGAAGGCTTGGTCTAGCATTAACTTCTGATCTCTTTCATTTGCAATAGTATGGATGTATGTTCTAACTTTGTATTTCCTGGAAAATTAATAAAATCTTAAATTGGAAAAAAAAAAAAAAAAATGTAGATCACAGGGTAGATGAGCAAAAACAGGTTTAATGCTGCGCTAAAAAAAACACAAATCCAGGAGGTGCGATGAAATCCTTTCCTTTATTTTCACGAGTCAACGCGTTTCGAAGGCATAGCCTCCTTCTTCATCAGGACAAAAACAGAACAAGAAAGAACAGCATAACCAATGCTGGTTATGCTGTTCTTTCTTGTTCTGTTTTTGTCCTGATGAAGAAGGCGGCTATGCCTTCAAAACGCATTGACTCGTGAAAATAAAAGAAAGGATTTCATCGCACATCCTGGATTTGTGGTTTTTTAGCGCAGCATTAAACCCGTTTTTCCTCATCTACCCTGTGATCTACATGAATGATAGCAGAAACAATGGAAAGTCAGGAAGCAATGTTTGCTGCCAATCGCAGTGATCTTCTGCGGCCCAAAACACATGACTGTCTGTTACCTGTGACACACCCGTGACACATACTGCATTGAACTGCTGTACCCAATTTATTATATATTTTAGGAGTCTGAGTGGGTCCATTTTATACCAACTTCAACTCCGCATCCATGACTCCGACTCCACAGCTCTCGTGTCCCCTATTTGTCACGCTTTACTATGGAGTGTGTAACGCCTTCACCCTGGGCGATTTTCCGTTTCTTCTTTTTTTTTCTCCTCTTCTTTTGAGATACATAACTTTTATTTTTCCGTCAACTTTGTCATATAAGGGCTTATTTTTTGCAGGACGAGTTGTACTTTTTAATGAAGTCATTAATTTTACCATATAGTGTACTGGAAAACGGCAAAAAAATTCCAAGTGCGAAAAATTTGCAAAAAAAGTGTGACTGCCATATTGTTTTTTCAATCCCCATTTTTTTGGGATATGTTGGTGTACTTGCCTTAGGTCGGTACGAGTTCATAGACACCAAACATGTATAGGTATACTTTTATATCTAAAGCGTTAAAAAAATTCACAAGTTTCTCCAAAAAAGGCGCACTTTTTGAGCCATTTTCCGCAATCCGAAGCCTCTCATTTTTCAGGATCTATGCTTATTTCTTGCGTCTCGAGCTGACATTTTTGATGGAACCAAGTTTTGATTGCCTGTTATTGCATCTTGCGCAAAAAATGCAGCGACCAAAGAACGTAATTTTGGCAATTGGATTTTTTTGCCACTACGCCGGTTACCGATCAGATTAATTGATTTTATATTTAATTATATTTTACTAGCCCCCAAGGGGGCTATAAGGATCCGCAGTCTAATTTCTCATTCTTTTCTGTTGTTCACAGCTACACAGCCGAGACTAACAAAAGGGCTCACCTCTTGTCACTGGCAGAAGCCAGCCGAGTGAAAGAGGAACTGACTCATGATAGCTACAGGAGTCATCACATGACCTTGTGCTACCATGGTAACCATCGAATCCACGTGATCACATCACGTGACTTCAATGGCGCCGGGTAAGTGAATGCTTACTGCGGCAAGCTGTTTCATCTCACTGTCACATTTTGACAGCAAGATGCAAGGGGTTAACAGGCGCGAGTGGGTTTCGAACCCACTCGTGCCTGATAGCCGCACATGTCAGCTGTTCAAATCAGCTGACTTATGCAGCAATTAACCTAACACGATCCATGTACCCAGTACGTCATGTGTCGTGAAGAGGATAAATCAATTTTATCTGAAATGTCATTCAGCCTGGGAAATTTGAAACATAATCTTACTGAAAAAAAACAAATTTGTTAAGAATTTGTGATTTATGTAGTTAGGTACAAATGCCTCCAGCATGTAGGTCATATCACAATCTCTGCGAGCTTGTATGAACGGACATTGGCACAATAGTAAATAAAAGGTTTTCTCAAACAAAGCCTAACAAGGCATATCATAGCCCTGTAGAAGAAATCCCATCACATTCATGAAACAGGATAAACACACTCAACAGGAAAAAAAATCCTATTAGATCTTTAAATTGCAGTTTTTATCCAGATGGTTTAAATGAAATCATAGAACATGTTTAAAAAGAACAGAAAAAAAAAAACCAAAGAAAAATTCAAAACATTTTTCTATTATCTTTGGTGTATTTTAACAGTATAGTCCGCATTAGTAGCAGAAACTAAAGACGAGTGAACCCGAGGTTCAGTTTACGAACCGAGCACAAACTTAAATAAACAGGGCTCGGGTTCTGTTGCTTTATGTGCAAACTTAACTCGCACAAACAACGCTGTGCTCTGGTACACTCGGTGCTCAGCCCTGTGTGAGCCGCTTGCAGTGTTCAAGCGTCTCGCTCTGTGGGTAACAACAGTGTGATTAGATGCAGTTGACCTAGAAGTGATCTGCTTATGGCTGCCGTACGTGGGCGGAGACTCAAATTGCCAGTCAATTATTCCGAACCTGCTCAGGCCAAGTTCAGACCAGTTGAGGTTTGGTTCATTTGCCACCAGCAAACTGAACCTCCAAAGGTTCGCTCATCTTTTAGTAAAAACATTGTTTGGTCTGTTCAATCAGATGTTTCTGGTTCCCTCATTCCCAAAGTTCATTTTATTTATTTTATTATGTACAGCATAATTTTTAGAATGTGTTTTTTTTTTTGTTTTTGCTTTGTTTGTCTTCCAATAGGATTATGCTTCCACGTACTCTGGCTGAATGACATTTCAGATAAAACGGATTATACACCCCATAGTAAAGCAAGAAAAGTAGTGGACAATCAAACTATGTTTGTTAAATAGCTAGGAGTTTCCAAGTCACTGTCTAAACAGACACATGCATCTCATTAAAGACAGCTCATCTGTTATTGATCCACTAATCACTTTGTCATCTTGCCTGTGGGTGGCACTAGAGGAGACTATACACACATATATACATATACACACACACACACAATATATTATATATATATATATATATATACACACATACACACACACACACACATACATACATACATATATTACAGTGGGTACAGAAAGTATTCAGGCCCCTTTATATTTCTCACTCTTTGTTTCATTGCAGCCATTTGGTAAATTCAAAAAAGTTCATTTTTTTTTCTCTCAATGTACTCTCTACACCCCATCTTGACAGAAAAAAACCCCAGAAATGTATGATACAAGTAAAATATATCTTTGTACCGTGTTAGCCAGTAGAGATAAAAAAATTGTTTAAAAGAACTGAGAGTCCTCAGTGGTTGATACCTTTTAATGGCTAACTGAAAAGATGGTAATAATTGCAAGCTTTCGAGACTACTCAGGTCTCTTCATCAGGCATGGCATAACACAAAATCTGAAGAGTCACATATTTATACACAACAGGACTTAGAATAGTGCAGTAAAAAAAAACCAAAAAAAAAAAAACCAAACAGTTATATAAAACAGAACTATCTCTATGGCAGGGTGGCAAACTGTTGTGGCCATAAATTTTGCTGCAGTTCAGTGTGAAAGTTTTATTGTCCTTTGATAAGGGTCTGGTCCGGGCTGTGACACGCTTGGATGTACACAACAGGACTTAGAATAGTGCAGTAAAAAAAAAAAAAAACACCCCTGCCATAGAGATAGTTCTGTTTTATATAGCTGTTTGGTTTTTTTTTTTTTGGTTTTTTTTTACTGCACTATTCTAAGTCCTGTTGTGTATAAATATGTGACTCTTCAGATTTTGCGTTATACCATGCCTGATGAAGAGACCTGAGTAGTCTCGAAAGCTTGCAATTATTACCATCTTTTCAGTTAGCCATTAAAAGGTATCAACCACTGAGGACTCTCAGTTCCCAGAAATGTAGAAATTTTTGCAAATTTTTTAAACAAGTAAAACTGAAATATCACATGGTATTAGTATACTACATAATATGGTAGTATTTAGAGCCTTTGCTCAGTTTTGAGTAGAAGCACCCTTTTGAGCTACTACAGCCATGAGTCTTCTTGGGAATGATGCAACAAATTTTTTTACACCTGGATTTGGGGATCCTCTGCCATTCTTCCTTGCAGATCCTCTCCAGTTCCGTCAGGTTGGATGGTGAACATTGGTTTACAGCCATTTTCAGGTCTCTCCAGAGATGCTCAATTGGGTTTACGTCAGGGCTCTGGCTGGGCCAGTCAAGAATGGTCACAGAGTTTTTCTGAAGCCACTCCTTTGTTATTTTAGCTGTGTGCTTAGGGTCATTGTTTTGTTGGAAGGTAAACCTTCAACCAAGTCTGAGGTCAAGAGCACTCCGGAAGAGGTTTTCTTCCAAGATAGCTCTGTACTTGGTCGCATTCCACTTTTCTCCAATTGCAACCAGTTGTCCTGTCCCTGCAGCTGAAAAACAACCACAGAGCATGATGCTGCCACCACCATGTTTCACTGTTGGGATTGTATTAGGCAGGTGATTAGCAGTGCCTTGTTTTCTGCACACATACCGCTTAGAATTATCACCAAAAGTTCTATCTTCGTCTCAACAGACCAGAGAATCTTATTTCTTATAGTCATGTGTTTTTTTGCAAACTCCACAATCCACAAGTTCAGAGGATCTCTGAATGATCCAATGTTGTCCTAAATGACTGATGATGATAAATATAAGCCACTTGTGTGTATTTAAGTCTCCATATCAATGCACCTGCTCTGTGATAGTGTCAGTGTTCTGTTGAAACGCAGATAGCATCATGAAGACCAAGGAACACAACAGGCAGGTCCGTGATACTGTTGTGGAGACGATTAAAGCCAGATTTGGTTATAAAAAGATTTCCAAAACTTTAAACATCCAAAGAAGCACTGTGCAAGCGATCAGATTGAAATGGAAGGAGTATCATACGACTTCAAATCTACCAAGACCCGACTGTCCATCCAAACTTTCATCTCAAACAAGGAGAAGACTGATCAAAGATGCAGCCAAGAGTCCCATGATCACTCTGGATGAACTGCAGATTTACAGCTGAGGTGGGACAGTCAGTCTATAGGACAACAATCAGCCGTACAATGGAAAAATCTGGCTTTTATGGAAGAGTGGCAAGGAGAAAGCCATTTCTCAAAGATATCCATAAAAAGTGTTGTTTAAAGTTTACCACAAGCCACCTGGGACACACACCAAACATGTGGAACAAGGTACTCTGGTCAGATGAAACCAAAATCGAACTTTTTGGGCAAAATGCCAAATTATATGTTTGGCGTAAAAGCAACACAGCTCATGACTCTGAACACACCATCCCCACTGTCAAACATGGTAGTGGCAGCATCATGGTTTCGACCTGCTTTTCTTCAGCAGCGACAGGGAAGATGGTTAAAATTGATGGGAAGATGGATGGAGCCAAATACAGGACCATTCTTAAAGAAAACCTGTTGGAGTCTGCAAAAGACCTGAGACTGTGATGGAGATTTGTCTTCAAACAAGACAATGATGCCAAACAAAGCAAAATCTACAATGGAATGGTTCACAAATAAACGTATCTAGGTGTTAGGCTATGTGCCCACGCTGCGGATTTACCGCGGATTTTGCCGCGGATTTGCCGCGGATTTACCGCGGATTTGCCGAAAATCTGCAGCAGCGGCACTTCCAAGCCATTTCAATGGCATTTTGGAAATGCTGTGCCCATGCTGCGGATTTTTCCGCGGCGGATTTGCCGCGGATTTTGATCCGGAAAAATCTGCAGCATGTCAATTATTGTTGCGGATTTTGTTGCGGATTTTTCCCATGCAAGTCAATGCAAGGTGTAAAATCCGCAAGAAATCCGCAGGTCTGTTCCCACAGGCTCTTTTTCCTGCGGATTTGGTGCGGATTTCGCAAACAAATCCGCAGGAAGTGCTGTAGGATAGTTCAGGAAGAGGAAGTTTCACCATTTTGTAGTGTAGAGTAGTGGCAGTGTAGTCGTGTTGTGTCCGGACTCTGGATTGCCAGCTAAAAGCAGCTAGTTACAGGCTGCTTGCTTTTAGCTGGCAAAACAGGATCCCAGGTCTTTTTTCACAATTCTTTTTAAAAAAAAAAAAAAAAATGTGCTCCGCTGTATTTTCACTGTCCAGCCCGATGCAAGCAAGCAACTGAGGGCTGTGCTTCTCAGCGGGATAAGGCTGAAGCATTCTCTGCCCCTCCCGCTGAGAAAAACAGCTGCCCCTGAAAATGGCGGCTCCGTTGTGAAGCACCATTCACAGGTGCTGTACCGAGGCTCATCCAGCTGCCCTGATGCTGCCCTGATGCATTGGCTGACTGGGTAATTACGGGGTGAATCCCCCGACGATAATCCATGACAACTCCGAGCCGGGCTCCGATGTGCACCCGGCTGACCCGGGCACTGACGTCAGCCGGTGACAGCAGCCGTCAGTGTATTATTAAATGCTGCACAGCTCTTTTCCGGCAGCTGGGAACGTCTCATATCAGAGCCCTGGTCAGCTGACTTAATTCGCGAGCGCAGGCGGGTCAGCTGACTGCACACCGACAGCTGACGATGTGCACTCATGTGACCCGGGCACGGACGTCAGCCGGTCCCAGCAGCCGTCAGTGTTCGAGATGCTGCAAAGCTCTCTTCCGGCTGCTGGTACCGGCTGACGTCCGTGCCCGGGTCACATGAGTGCACATCGGAGCCCGGCACATCAGCTGGTCGGTGTGCAGTCAGCTGACCCGCCCGCGCTCGCGAATTAAGTCAGCTGACCAGGGCTCTGATATCAGACGTTCCCAGCTGCCGGAAAAGAGATGTGCAGCATTTAATAATACACTGACGGCTGCTGTCACCGGCTGACGTCAGTGCCCGGGTCAGCCGGGTGCACATCGGAGCCCGGCTCGGAGTTGTCATGGATTATCGTCGGGGGATTCAGGGAGTAATAAAGATGGCAATCAGGGATGTTTGTGTGTTTTTCTTTCAAATAAAATTTTTAAAAAAGTGTTTTCTTTTCTTTATGACCAAACGGAGGTTCATAATGGCCGTGTCTACACAGGCATGACATTATGAACCTCGGGCTTAGTGCCAGTTTGCAGAAAACTGGCATTAACCCCGTAATTACCCAGCCAGCCAAATGCATCAGGGCAGCTGGATGAGCCTCGGTACAGCACCTGTGAATGGCGCTTCACAACGGAGCCGCCATTTTCAGGGGCAGCTGAGGACTTTTTCTCAGCGGGAGGGGCAGAGAATGCTTCAGCCTTATCCCGCTGAGAAGCACAGCCCTCAGTTGCTTGCTTGCATCGGGCTGGACAGTGAAAATACAGCGGAGCACATTTTTTTTTTTTTTTTTTTTTTAAAAATACCAGTGAAAGGGAACATGGCACCACATTTTTTGGCTGTAAGCTGCAGCCACCACCACTGGGTTATTATATACAGCCTGTTAAAATGCTGTATATAAGAGCACAGTGGTGTTGGCCGCAGCTTTTTACAAAAAAAGTGGCGACAGGTTCCCTTTAAACATTTCTGCCCCTTTATTACAAAATGGATAATGGAGAAGAAAGGAGGGTTGGGACAGGAAATGACATAAAGAGCCTTTTTTTTTCCTTCAAAACAGACTAAGCTTTATTCAGAAACACAATAGAGTACAATGGACAAAATCCGCATCAAAATCCGCAACGAAATCCGCGTCAAATCAGCGTCAAATCCGCACCTATGCTAAGGTGCGGATTCCGGGGGAAAGCTGCGGATTTTGATGCAGAAAAATCCGCAGGTACATTCTACCGTGGACACATAGCCTTAGGGTACCGTCTCACTAAACGACGTACCAGCGATTCCGACAATGATATGACCTGGTCAGGATCGCTGGTGCGTCGCTACATGGTCGCTGGTGAGCTGTCAATCAGGCAGATCTCACCAGCGACCAGCCAGCAGCGACTCGTGGAAACGATGCTGTGCTTGGTAGCCAAGGTAAATATCAGGTAACTAAGCAAAAAGCTTTGCTTGGTTACCCGATATTTACACTGGTTACCAGCGCACACCGCTTAGCGCTGGCTCCCTGCACTCGTAGCCAGGGTACACATCGGGTTACAAGGCAAAGAGCTTCGCTTAGTTACCCGATGTGTACTCTGGCTACGTGTGCAGGGAGCAGGGAGCCAGCACTGGCAGCCTGAGAGCAGCGTACGCTAGTAACCAAGGTAAATATCGGGTAACCAAGCAAAGCACTTCGCTTGGTTACCCGATGTGTACCTTGGTTACCAGCATCCGCAGCTTCCAGACATCGGCTCCCTGCACATTCAGATCGTTGCTCTCTCGCTGTCAAACACAGCGATATGTGCTTCACAGCGGGAGAGCAACGAGCAAAAAAATGAACCAGCACTGTGTGTAATGATCAGCGATTTCACAGCAGGGGCCAGGTTACTGCTTAGTGTCACACACAGCGAGATCGCTGATGAGGTCACTGGTGCGTCACAAAAACCGTGACTCAGCAGCGATCTCGCTAGTGATCTCGCTATGTGAGAAGTACCCCTAAGAATGGCCAAGTCAAAGTCCAGACCTGAATCCAATCGAGAATCTGTGGAAAAAGCTGAAAACTGCTGTTCACAAACGCTCTCCATCCAACCTCACTCAGCTTGAGCTATTTGTAAAGGAAGAATGGGCAAGAATGTCAGTCTCTCGATGTGCAAAACTGATAGAGACATATCCCAAGCGACTTGTAGCTGGAATCGCAGCAAAAGATGGCACTACAAAGTATTAACTTACAGGGGATTAATAATATTGCACGCCCCACTTCTGTTATTTATTTTTTTTAAAACGTTAAAAATAAGCAATACATTTCGTTCAACTTCAGAATTCTGTCCCACTGGTTGATTCTTCACTATAACATTAACATTTTTATCTTTATGTTTGAAGCCTGAAATGTAGGAAAAGGTTAAAAATTCAAGAGAGCCGAATACTTTCGCAAGGCACTGTAGCAGAGCTAGATTGGTGACAGAAGAGCAGGATCGTGGATGGGTGAGAGGGAATAATAAAGATAGAGTCCCTAAGTGTGTGTATTTTTTTTCGAAAAAAATTATTTTTTTCTGCGTTGTGTCTTTTTTTTAACCATTTATTAGAGATTCTTAATGGCCAAGTCAAAATTGGCCTGACATTAAGAATCTCGGGCTTAATACTAGCTGGTAAAAAAAGCTGGTATTAACCCCTTATTAACCAATGTGCCACCCAGCATCAGGGCTGCAGAGTTGGATACAGCACCAGAAGATGGCATTTCTATGAAAGCGCCATTTTCTGGGTTGGCTACGGACTGCAATTTGCAGCGGGGAGGCTCAGAAAGCTTGCGCCACCCTGCGCTGCGGATTCCAATCTCCAGCTACCGAGTTGTACCCGGCTGGACACAAAACTTGCGCAAAGCCCATGTCATTTTTTTTTTCTATTTATTTCTTGAAATACATGAAATAATTAAATAAAGGGCTTCCCTATATTTTTGGTTCCCAGACGTAAATGTTCTGGGTGTTGTCTGGGTGTAGCGGGGTGTGAGAGCGGTGTTGTTTGTGTGTGTTGCGTTGCTTGTGGAGCGCTGTGTGTCTGCAGAGTTGTGTGTGTGTGGTGCTGTGTGTGTTGCGCAGTTTGTGTGGGTGTGTGTGTGTGTTTTGGGGGAGTTATGTTTTGTGCAGTGTGTGTGTTGGAGGAGT
Organism: Anomaloglossus baeobatrachus; assembly: GCF_048569485.1. Classification (NCBI taxonomy): domain Eukaryota; kingdom Metazoa; phylum Chordata; class Amphibia; order Anura; family Aromobatidae; genus Anomaloglossus; species Anomaloglossus baeobatrachus. The sequence goes on from NC_134359.1 coordinate 183,462,046, forward strand.
AGTCCTGGGGAGAGAGGAGTATAATAGGAGGAGTAGTCCTAGGGGGAGAGGAGTATAATAGGAGAGGAGGATAATAGTAGGAGTAGTCCTGGGGGGGGAGGAGGATAATACTAGGAGTAGTCCTGGGGGGAAGAGTCTAATAGGAGGAGTAGTCCTGGGGGGAGAAAAGTCTAATAGGAGGAGTAGTCCTGGGGGGAGGAGTCTAATAGGAGCAGTAGTCCTGGGGGGAGAGGAGGATAATAGTAGGAGTAGTCCTGGGGGGAGAGGAGGATAATACTAGGAGTAGTCCTGAGGGGAGGAGTCTAATAGGAGGAGTAGTCCTGGGGGGAGAAAAGTCTAATAGGAGGAGTAGTCCTGGGGGAGGAGTCTAATAGTAGGAGCAGTCCTGGGGAGGAGTCTAATAGGTGGAGTAGTCCTGGGGGGAAAGGAGTATAATAGGAATAGTAGTCCTAGGGGGGAGGTGTCTAATAGGTGGAGTAGTCATGGGGGGAGGTGTCTAATAGGTGCCCAATGTGTACAGGGGGTGTGGCCGAGCAGGAAGTGTGGGGGGCGTGGCCGAGCAGGCACAGTGTGGGGGGCATGGCCGAGCGGACATAGTGTGGGGGGCGTGGCCGAGCGGGCATAGTGGGGGGGCGTGGCCGAGCAGGCATAGTGCGTGGGGTGTGGCCGAGCGAGCATAGTGGGGGGTATGGCCGAGCGGGCATAGTGTGTGGGGGGGACGTGGCCGAGCGGGCATAGTGTGGGGGGCGTGGCCGAGCGAGCATAATGTGGGGGGCGTGGCCGAGCGGGCACAGTGTGCAGGGGCGTGGCCCGGGTAACTATGCAAAGCGGTTTCCTTAGTTACCCGATGTGTACCATGGTTACCAGCGTACGCCGGCTCCGGCACACGTGTGCCGGGAGCCGGGGTAAGCTAGTAACCATGGTACACATCAGGTAACTATTCAAAGCGACAGTGCTGATTCATTTTTTGTTTGTTGGTCTCCTGCTGTGCAGCACGCATCGGCATGTTTGACAGCGGGAGACCAACGATCTGAATGGGCAGGGAGTCGGCATACGCTGGTAATCATTGTACACAATTGGGTAATTAAGCAAAGTGGTTTCCATGTTTACCCGATGTGTACCATGGTTACCAACGTATGCCGGCTCCGGCATGATCCCAGCAACGCAAGGGTATGTCTCGGCTGGGTTGCCAGTGTGGGCTCCTGGGGGTGCAGCAGTCACCTGGGAGTCGGGGCTTCGTGTGGGTTCGGGGAATGCGTGCGGGTGCGGGGCCAGGCAGAGCGTCCAATACATGAGGGGGCGGGGCCTGGCCGAGCAGCCAATGCGTGCGGGGGGCGGGGCCTGGCCGAGCGGCCAATCCGTGCGGTGGGGCGGGGCCAGGCCGAGCCGAGCGGCCAATGCAAAGTTTGTCACTGTAATGATGTCATTTTGGAGCCAGACAGACAGAATAAGGCAATTATATATATAGATATATACACACAGGGTGGTCTAACAGTAGGTGTAAACGGTAATAGAAAATGAGTGGGACTCAGCACCAATATGGATGAATAAAAATCTTCATGCTTTATTTGAGAAGTTTAAAAATAAAGGAAAGGTCACAAATCATCCAAAATCGCCATGCGACTTGCCGTGCGGCTTGACGCGTTTCGGACACAAAAGGGGGAATTTAAAAACAGTTCCTACATGGCTTATGATTAAGGACTGTTTTTAAATTCCCCCTTTTGTGTCCGAAACGCGTCAAGCCGCACGGCAAGTCGCATGGCGATTTTGGATGATTTGTGACCCTTCCTTTATTTTTAAACTTCTCAAATAAAGCATGAAGATTTTTATTCATCCATATTGGTGCTGAGTCCCACTCATTTTCTATTACCGTTTACTCTGAAGCCGGACCTGCCTGTCCGCAGGACTACGTGCATCAACCGCAGACTGGAGGACCTTACATGGGTGAGCTGAATACCTTTTTTCTCTACCTAACAGTAGGTGTACAGTATGTGTAATAGGGTTATCAAGCATGGTGTAAAGTGAAACTGACTCCGTTGCCCTTAGCAACCAATCAGATTCCACTTTTAATTATTCACAGACTCTTTGGAAAATGAAAGGTGGAATCTGATTGGTTGCTAAGGGCAACTGAGTCAGTTTCACTTCACACCATGCTTGAAAACCCTATTACACATACTGTCCGACCACCCTGTATATATATATATATATATAAAAGGAGCATTCCAAGGCCATCAGAGACAAAATCGTGGAGGGTCACAAGGCTGGCAAGGGGTACAAAACCCTTTCCAAGGAGTTGGGCCTACCTGTCTCCACTGTTGGGAGCATCATCCGGAAGTGGAAGGCTTATGGAACTACTGTTAACCTTCCATGGCCTGAACAGCCTTTGAAAGTTTCCACCCTTGCCGAGGCCAGGCTTGTCCGAAGAGTCAAGGCTAACCCAAGGACAACAAGGAAGGAGCTCCGGGAAGATCTCATGGCAGTGGGGACATTGGTTTCAGTCAATACCATAAGTAACGTACTCCACCGCAATGGTCTCCGTTCCAGACGAGCCCGTAAGGTACCTTTACTTTCAAAGCGTCATGTCAAGGCTCGTCTACAGTTTGCTCATGATCACTTGGAGGACTCTGAGACAGACTGGTTCAAGGTTCTCTGGTCTGATGAGACCAAGATCGAGATCTTTGGTGCCAACCACACACGTGACGTTTGGAGACTGGATGGCACTGCATACGACCCCAAGAATACCATCCCTACAGTCAAGCATGGTGGTGGCAGCATCATGCTGTGGGGCTGTTTCTCAGCCAAGGGGCCTGGCCATCTGGTCCGCATCCATGGGAAGATGGATAGCACGGCCTACCTGGAGATTTTGGCCAAGAACCTCCGCTCCTCCATCAAGGATCTTAAGATGGGTCGTCATTTCATCTTCCAACAAGACAACGACCCAAAGCACACAGCCAAGAAAACCAAGGCCTGGTTCAAGAGGGAAAAAATCAAGGTGTTGCAGTGGCCTAGTCAGTCTCCTGACCTTAACCCAATTGAAAACTTGTTGAAGGAGCTCAAGATTAAAGTCCACATGAGACACCCAAAGAACCTAGATAACTTGGAGAAGATCTGCATGGAGGAGTGGGCCAAGATAACTCCAGAGACCTGTGCCGGCCTGATCAGGTCTTATAAAAGACGATTATTAGCTGTAATTGCAAACAAGGGTTAGTCCACAAAATATTAAACCTAGGGGTTGAATAATATTTGACCCACACTTTTATGTTGAAAATGTATTAAAATTTAACTGAGCAACATAACTTGTTGGTTTGTAAGATTTATGCATCTGTTAATAAATCCTGCTCTTGTTTGAAGTTTGCAGGCTCTAACTTATTTGCATCTTATCAAACCTGCTAAATCTGCAGGGGGTTGAATACTACTTATAGGCACTGTATATATATATATATCACAGATATTGCTGAAATGTGTTGCACAGCAAGCCAGGTTTTAAAATTTTTTTTTTTTTTTAATAAAGATCAGTATTAGTGGATCTGATCAGTTCGTACGAATATATCCAAGTAACCGGATTCTGCGTGGACCACTCTCCTCCTTTTGTCATTTTGTCTTATGGTTTTCTGCTCGGAGCCCAGGGAAAGATTCAGATTCAGTGGGCCAACCAGCTGCTGCCAGATAATTGGTTTCTCGGATTATATTCACGATCAATGTTACCCAAAGGTGAGTGGTGAGTGCATTACCCTCCTTGTGATCACAAAATACTGCACCCAGAAAAGCACAACCTGTCTCCCTTGCATTCTTGGAATTTTTTCCCACTCTACAAAATGAATGTGCTATTTTTAAACATTCCTCTATCCATGTAGTTGCTGAAAAAAAAACTTTTAAGGGTTCATCAGATACGAGATGTTTGCCTCCAAAATCATGCACCAAGAACACATACTAGAAAAAATAAAAATTTGGAAACAAAAATGTTTTTGAATCTAGTGTTAATGGACTAAAATCCAGATGATTGTACCTTTTTTACTTAAACACCTCAGACAATCTTTTTCTGATTGCTATTATGCCTTCGTATAAATTAACAGCCTAAGGCTATGTCCGCACGTTGCTTTTTACCTGCTTTTTATCTGCTCTTTTGCTGCTTTTTCAACTGCAGCGTTTAATGCCAAAATGGTTGTGTTCTGCTTTTCAAGCAAAGTCATCTTTGCAGTGCAAAACCCAAATGGCAAAAACAATTGACATGTCAATTGTTTTTGCCATTTGGGTTTTGCACTGCAAAGCTGAGTTTTTGACCAAAGTTCTGCAACAAAAAGGCTGCAGTTTGAACTGCATAGTGCGGACAAGAAACCCAAATTCCCATAGACTTTGCTTGAAAAGCAGAACACAACCATTTTGGCATTAAACGCTGCAGTTGAAAAAGCAGCAAAAAAGCAGCAAAAAAGCAGGTAAAAAGCAACGTGCGGACATAGCCTAACTCCCCTCTGGTGCCGGCACTTGGTCTCCCAGAGCTCATCCAGAAAAAGTCAGAGCAGCAACTGCTCTCGCTTCTTCTGGGTGTCCATCTCTTGAGATGGAAGTGGCAGCCGATTCTGTGCAGAGCTCACAAGGTATAACGTCACGCATGTCCTAAATCAGGGGTCTCAAACTCGGCTGGGTATATGGGCCACACATGGAAAAAAATTATTTTGGGGGCCGCATTCTTTGCAGGGCCAAGTGATATTTTTAAGTGATACCATATTTTTTTTTTCATACAGCTTTGGATCACTGTTTTTGAACATTTTCTGTTCTTTTATTATAACAAACTGCACCTTTTTTTGTGTATATATTAAAAAGCATTTTTAATGGTTAAAAAAAAAAAAGATTCATTTTTATTTTTTGTTTGTTTTTACATGTTATCCCCTTCTTGTAAATAATATTGTCTTATAATTAGTACCATATAGTAATTTTGGCCAATATCTTGTAGTAATTTTCCCAACCTGATCCTCATCTTTTAGTAATGTCCCCTATCATGTTCCCCTTTTTGTAGTAATGTGCCATATACCGTAGTAATGTGCCCATTTGTGTCCCCATCCTGTAGTATTGTGCCCATCCTTGCTCCCCTTCTTGTACTAATGTGCCCATCCTTGTCCCCCTTTGTAGTATTTTGCTCATTCTTGTCCCCATCATGTAGTAATATGCCCATTCTTCTCCCCATCTTGTATTAATGTGCCAATTCTTGACCCCATCCTGTAGTAATGTGCCCATCAGTGTGCCCTTCTACTAATGTGCCCATGCTGGTGCTCTGCTTGTAGTAATGACCCCTTTACTGGTCCTCTTCTTCTAGCAATGCCCCAACCTGTAGAAGTGTCACCTATTGTGCCATACACACACATGCGCACACACACACACACACACACACACACACACACACACACAATGCTTCTCACCTGTCCTACGGTCCCTCGGTGTCCCCTTTCCTGTCTTTCTTGCGGCCCGCAGGCCCTTGGCCCCCTTCACTGTGGCCTGGGCAGTTGCCACCATAGGGGCCCGCATGTTTGAGATCCCTGTCCTAGAGCAATCATCTTTGGAACAACGCTGGTACTAGAGACAAATAGCAATTGAGAAGGAATGGTCAGTAATCGACTGCATTTACACGGAAACAATCATGAACAAGCGTTCTTAAAGGGAACCTGTCACCAGATTTGTCCCTTATAAGCTGAGGCCACCAACAGTAGGCTCTTATATTCTCTTGTATTCTATATTGTAGTCTAGAATCTATATATGTAATTGCCTTATTCTGTCTGTCTGTCTTGCTCCAAAATTGTGTCACCGTGACATTGTGTCACTGTGACAGTGTCGTTAGAGTGACAACTGTCGGATTGGCCGCTGGGCTCGGCCTGGCCCCACCCCCCACGGATTGGCCGCTCACCTCGGCCTGGCCTCGCCCCCCGCATGGATATTGTGTCACCGTGACAGTGTCGTTAGAGTGACAACTGTCGGATTGGCCGCTGGGCTCGGCCTGGCCCCACCCCCCCACGGATTGGCCGCTCACCTCGGCCTGGCCTCGCCCCCCGCATGGATATTGTGTCACCGTGACAGTGTCGTTAGAGTGACAACTGTCGGATTGGCCACTGGGCTCGGCCTGGCCCCGCCCCCCCCACGGATTGCCTGCTCGCCTCGGCCTGGCCCCGCCCTCCGCATGGATTAGCCGCTCGCCCCGGCCCTCCGCACGCATCGCCCGCTCCAGCGTACAGCGGCTCCCAGTACACATGTGCAAGGAGCCGGCATACGCTGACGCCTCGCCCGCTCGCCCCCGCCACACGTTGGCACACTCGGCCCCACCCCCGGCGGACATAACCTTGCGATGCTGGGATCGTGACGGAGCCGGTGTACGCTGGTACCCATGATACACATCGCGTAACTATAGGAAGCGCTTCCCTTAGTTACCCGATGTGTATCATGGTTACCAGCGTACACCGGCTCCCGGTACACATGTGCAGGGAGCCGGCATACGCTGACGCATCGCCCGCTCAGCCCTGCCCCCGGCACACGTTGCCACTCTCGGACCCGCCCCCGGCGGCCCCAGCATGGGGGATGGAGCACGATGGGGGGTGTGCAGCATGGAAAATGGAGCACGATAGGGGATGTGCAGCATGGAGGATGGAGCACGATAGGGGGTCCGCAGCATGGGAGATGTAGCACGATGGGGGGGCGCAGAATGGGGGATGGAGCATGATGGGGGTTGTGCAGCATGGGAGATGGAGCACAATGGGGGGTACGCAGCATGGGGGATGGAGCACGATGGGGGGTGCGCAGCATGGAGGATGGAGCACAATGGGGGTGTGCAGCATGGAGGATGGAGCACGATGGGGGGTATGCGCAGCATGGGGGATGGAGCACGATGGGGGGTGCGCAGCATGGGGGAAGGAGCACGATGGGGGGTGAGCAGAATGTCGGATGGAGCACGATGGGGGGTGCGCAGCATGTCGGATGGAGCACGATGGGGGGTGCGCAGCATTGGGGATGGAGTACAATAGGGGTGCGCAGCATGGGGGATGGAGCACGATGGGGGGTGCGCAGCATGGGGGATGAAGCACGATGGGGGGTGCGCAGCATGGGGGATGGAACACGATGGGGGGTGCGCAGAATGGGGGATGGAGCACGATGGGGGGTGCGCAGCATGGGGGATGGAACACGATGGGGGGTGCGCAACATGGGGGATGGAGCACGATGAGGGGTGCGCAGCATGGGGGATGGAGCACGATGAGGGGTGCGCAGCATGGGGGATGGAGCACGATGGGGGGTGCGCAGCATGGGGGATGGAGCACGATGGGGGTGCGCAGCATGGGGGATGGAGCACGATGGGGATGCGCAGCATGGGGGAAGGAGCACGATGGGGGGTGCACAGCATGGGGGATAGAGCACGATGGGGGTGCACACCTCCCCCCAAAACACACACACACAGCCACACGTGCACCGCACAACACACCACACAACACACTGGGAACTACAAACACCGCCCTACACAGACACCCACACACAGACAGACAACGCGGCACACACACAACACCCAACACACAAACACCGCGGCATACATAAATATACGCACATACCGCACAACACACACACTGCACAAAACATACCTCCCCCCAAAACACACACACGCACTACACACCCACACAAACCGCGCAACACACACAGCACCACACACACAGAACGCTGCAGACACACAGCGCTCCACACACAATGCAACACACATACAACAAAGGTCTCACACACCCCCACACCCAGACAACACCCAGAACATTTACAGCGCCCTAGACAAATACTGGCAACTACACACAACAACATATATACATATATATATATATATATATATACATATATTAATATATATATATATAACAAAAATCATACATTAACTACACAATACGTAAGTTCTAGAATATCCGGTGCGTTAGAATCGGGCCACCTTCTAGTACTGTATATAAGTGCCCAGACCGCTCTGTATAATGTAAAAAATAAGAATTAGACCTACCGGTAATGATGTTTCTAGGAGTCTGTCATGACAGCACCACCGGAGGTTGCTCCCTTATCCTCTATAGGGACAGGAAACATGCAAGAGGTTTAAAGCCCCTCCCATCCCCAACCTACTCAGTGACTTTCCAATTAACATCACAGGATGGGTACAACGCCATTTTATTAGAACAAACAGGAACAAGACTGCGTAAAACAAGAAGCAGTATAATAGAAAACAGGTAAAAGGGAGGGATATAAGGGTGCTGTCATGACGGACTCCTGGAAACATCATTAGGTCTAATTCTTATTTTCCAGGTCGTCCTTACATGACAGCACCACCGGAGAGTACCAAAGGAATCAGATTAGGGGGGGGGGGGGTCGACTGCCTGAAGTACTTTCCTACCAAAAGGCAAAACGATTGGTAGCCGATAGATCTAGCCTGTAGTGTTTACAGAAGGTACTGGGACCAGACCAGGTAGCCGCGTCACAGACCTGTGCTAAGGTAGCACCTGCCACAGAGGCCCAAGAAGTGGCCATAGCCCGGGTGGAATGGGCCCTAAGGGAAGAGGGAGGGTCCCGACCCACTCCGGAATAGGCTGATTAGATCAAGGCCTTAACCCACCTAGCCAGGGTATCTTTGGAAGCCTTCCTGCCCCTGTTAGGACCCCCAAATTCAATGAACAGACAGTTGTCCAATCTCCAGCTCTTAGTTGCCTCCAGATAGGGCAACAATACGCTGCGCACATCCAAGGAACTAAGCTCCAGTTCTCTAGGCGTGGCAGGAGTGGCGCAAAAGGATGGAAGAACAATTTCTTGATTGAGGCTAGCCGTTGACACCACTTTCGGAGAAAAAACAGGATCCAATTTCAGAATGATGCAGTCATCTCGTACCTGGAAATAAGGCTGCGATACTGACAGCGCCTGGATCTCGCCAATCCGTTTGGCAGCAGTTATGGCGACCAGGAACACCGCTTTGTATTTGAGATTCTTGATGGACAATGCATCTCCCGACTGGTACGGCGGGGAACAGAGGAATTGCAGAACTAGACTCAGGTCCCAAGGAGGCGAGGAAACCCGAATCGTAGGTCTAAGGCATTGCGTTGCTTTAATAAAACGAGCGACCCAGGGATGAACCGCCAAGCACGTGTCCAGGTAGACACTGAGCGCAGACACTTGCACCTTCAGGGTACCAGGCTTCAGGCCGTTATTAAATCCCGCTTGAAGAAAGTCCAGCACTTTGGCAATACAGACTTCGCCCGTGGGCAAGAGACCGGCCCATTGATGGGTACAAAATGTCTTCCACACTTTCCTATAGATGGCATTCGTGACCGGCTTCCTGCTGCGCATCATCGTAGCTATGACTGGATCTGAAAGTCTCCGAGACTGCAGGACCCGCCATTCAGGATCCATGCCGACAATTGAAGCTGTGGAAGGTTCTGATGCTGCAGAAGACCCTGGGATAGGAGATCCCTCCGGAGAGGGAGAATCACCAGGGCATCCTGGGCCAGAATCTGCAGAAGGGAGAACCAACTCCGCTTTGGCCAGAAGGGAACCACTATGATCACGTGTGCCCAGTCCTCCTGAATCTTCCGTAAGACCCTGGGGATGAGAGGAATCGGAGGGAAGGCGTAATGCAGACCAGTCCCCCAGAACTGAGAAAGAGCATCCACCACCAATGGTCTGTCCGCCGGTGCGAGGGAGAAGAAGAGAGGCAGTTTGGAATTCCGGCGGGTAGCAAACATGTCTATATTCAGGTGCCCTCACTTCCAGGTGAGACTCCGAAAGACCACTGTGTTCAGGCACCATTCGGAAGTATGAACCTGGTGACGGCTGAGATAGTCTGCTTCCATGTTCTCTGCCCCCTTCAAGTGGACTGCAGACACCGAAAGGGCCGATGTCTCCAAGAGCTGGAAGATCTCGTCTGCCAGTTGCTGTAGAGGTGGGTGCCGCGGACCTCCCTGATGTCGGACGAAAGACACTGCTGTAGTGTTGTCGGACAGAATCTTCCCATGGTTGTTCTGGATCGACCGTCAACTCCGCTTGAGAGCCTCTAGGATAGCCCGCAGTTCTCGGTAGTTCGAGGACCGGAACGACATCCGAGAGGGCCATGGACCCTGCAGGTAAGACTGGTGCACTTTGGCTCCCCAACCGAAACGATTCGCGTCTATGGTGATCAGGACGCACGGTGACAACACCCACTGGACTCCCCGGAGGAGATTGCTCGTGTCGCACCACCAGGCTAGAGACCTTCTGACTTCGTCTGTTAATGAAAATCGCAGGTCCAAGTCCATCTGGTGACTGACTGAGACCTCCAGAATGTTCCTTTGCAGTGCCCTGGAATGGTACTGACTCCATTGCACGCAGTGGATGCAGGAGGTCATGAGACCTAGTATCCGCATAGCCTGTCTCACAGAGGGCCTGTGCCGTAGCAAAAATCTTCCGATCTCCTCACTGATTGAAGACACCTTTTCTGTAGGAAGAAATGACGACTGGCTGGTAGAGTCCAGGACAGTCCCCAGGAAGATCCGTCGTGGCTGAGGGTGTAATTCTGATTTTTCTAGATTTATTATCCAACCTAAATCGTGCAGGGTCTGTGTAACGAGACGAAGATGATGTTCCATGGCCGGGACGGAATCTGCCACCAGGAGGAAATCGTCCAGATACAGGATCAGGGGTACGGTCTTCAGTCGAAGGTAAGCCACCATTTCCACCACGATTTTTAAAAAAAATGCGTGGGGATGAGGAGAGGCCGAAAGGGAGGCAACAGACCTGGAAATTGAACACCCCCCCTCCCTTCGGAAGGACAAACCGTAAATACGTTCGACTTGCGGGATGAATGGAAAGGTGGTAGTAAGCATCCCGCAAGTCGATGGTGCACATTAATGAGCCTGGGGATATCAGAGGAACCGTGGAACGGATGGATTCCATGCGAAACCTTTTGTAAGTGACCCAACGATTGAGGGGCTTCAAATTGATTATCGTACGGTACTGCCCAGAAGGTTTTTTGACCGAAAATAGACGGGAATAGCGACCCTGAAACCTTTCGGTGTGAGGTACCGGAGAAATTGCGCCTTTCTGAAAAAGGTCTGCGACGTCTGCCCAAAGACGAGTCAAGGAGGAGGGGGACTCCCGGGTAATCGTGAAGCGACGTGAGTGATGGTGGGAGAATTCTATTCTGTGACCCAGAGCTATTTGGGAGAGAACCCACGGATTGCTGGTCACACCCTTCCACCCGTCTAAAAAATGGGATAAACGACCCCCCACTGGAAAACCGTCAGGACTGCTTGGACTTGGGTCGGTAATCAGTAATGACCATGAAGTAAACCCCCTTCTGCCTCGAAAGGACTGCCGCCGGGAAGAGGAGGGCTTATTATGGAGCAAACACCTGCATTTTTCCTCAGGGTACCCCTTCTTCCTGTCAGAGGCTTTTTCCAGTATCTCATTTAATGCTGGCCCAAAAACCCGCAATCCTGAGAAGGGAATGGAACACAACTTTTGCTTAGATGCAAGGTCACCTGACCAAGATCTGAGCCAGAGGGACCTCCTGGCCGTGTTAGAGAGGACGCTGTTCTTGGCTGCGAATCTAACCGATTCGGCCGACGCATCAGCCAAGAAAGCAATAGCATTCTTTAACAGCGGTAATGCCTCGATGATGCTTTCAGTAGGAGTACCTTGCCTAAGGTGGTCCTCCAAATCATTGAGCCAGAAGCCCATTGATCTGGCGACCGATGTGGCCATTTTAATAGTAACGGCGGATGCTTCCCAGGACTTTTTCAGCAATGCGTCAGCCTTGCGGTCCATTGCATCTTTAAGCCCCGAAGAATCCTCGAAACGAATCGAGGTCTTTTTAGCAATCTTGACTATAGGGATATCTATCCTAGGCACCGTGTCCCACAAGGCTACATCCTCAGGATCAAAGGGGAGACGGGATTTAAAGTCTCGAGGGATGAAGAGACCACGCTCAGTGTTCTCCCATTCCTCCAGAATCATCTCTTTCAGCTGGGAGTTAACCGGGAAAACCCTAGAGCGGCGAGACCGAAGTCCTGCAAACATTTTATCTTGCACTGATGCGACTTTCTCAGGCTCATCCACCTGCATAGTGCTCCTGACCATTTTAAGTAGCATATCCGAATCCCTGGAATTGAAGACATATCTCTTCCAGTCAATTGTGGGAGACAAAGAGCGGTCGCCGCCGTCCTCAGAGGATGAAAACGAGCGAGAGCCCTCCTCATCGGAAAATAAGTCCAACTTTCATCGTGGCTTTTTACGTTTCCCTTGGGAGGCGGAGGAAGAGGAGAAGCCACGGAAGCCTGAATCTCCTCCCGAATCATGCCTCTCATCTGTGCCAGAAGGAAAGACTGTTCCTCAGTCACTATGGTGGAAATACAGGCAGGGCATAGGTCTTTAACATAAGAGTCTGCCAGTTTCACATGGCAGATCAGGCAGCGCCGTGACTTAGAGGGCACCTTCAGACCGGCCGACCTCTTTTGCGGCGGCACAGGTGAGATGTCCCTGCCCTAAAATAGACATAAGGGAGGATAAGGCCAGTGGACACATACAGCTGACAATCCAGTGAGGCAATCAGGAAGTGACTTACGTGGCCCAGGGGAGACCCGGGGAGGGGGGGAGGAATTTGGCCGGGTAATAACATCGATGGCCGCAAAAACAGTATAGAAATCCCAGTTCACCCGGACCCCCCCCTCTTTATACTATACCATCTCCTCGGCGTCCCTGGTCAGACCCTGCCGCTGCAGCGTTCAAATCTCCCACGCACGCCGCCGCTCCCGGAAGTGACGTGGACCTGGAAGGAGAATGACATGCCGTGCAGCTGTTCGTATCCGTAACTTACCGCACACTGTAGCAGGGGACCCAGAGCTCCCGTGGTGGGAGTTGCGGTCCAAGCTGGGAGCTCCCGCTCTTACCAGCGCGGCTGAGGGACCAGTGCATCGGTTTCAGCCGCAGGAGGATCCGCTTGAACGGGGAACAAGAGGCCTGTGTCCCCCTTTCCCAGGATCCGGTAAGCCGCACGTCCTCTTGCATGCCCCTGTCCTGTGTAGGGACAGGAAAAACACTGAGTAGGTTGGGGATGGGAGGGGCTTTTAACCTCTTGCGTGTTTCCTGTCCCTATAGAGGATAGGGGAGCAACCTCCGGTGGTGCTGTCATGTAAGGACAACCTGGAAAACACCTTTATTATAGTCACCTATAGGGCGGTCCGATCAAATGGGTGCCGGTGTTCACGGGTGCAGTGCCTCCTATCTGCTGCAATCACTGTCTTCCTTCACAGCCCCGTGTGGATGACACGTCCACACAGGCCGCCACTGCGATCCTGCGCAGGTGCACTTCGATCGGACCTGCTGAGGGCATATCAAAGTACTGTAATACAGACACGAGCTAATGTCATCTACATGGGGCTGGGAAGAAGGAGGTCAGGGATCATAGCAGAGAGGAAAACCTTTATTATACTCACCTATGGGGCAGTCTAATCCAATGGGCACCACTGCTCGCGGGTGCGTACCGCACCCGCGAGCAGTGGTGCCCATTGGATCAGACTGCCCCATAGGTGAGTATAATAAAGGTATTTTTTACGCTATACAGAGTGGCCTGGGCACTTATATACAGCATTCTAGAACATTGTGTATCAGAACTCAATGGTGGTGGCCGCAGCTCATAAGGGAAAAAACTGGTGAAAGGTTCCCTTTACAAATACTAGTTTCAAAACCGATCTTGGCATGTAAACAAACTGAAGATAGCCCTATGTAGTATAACACTTCATCATCGGTTGAAATGATTTTTTTTCTGCAGCACAAAGATCATGGTTCTCTACAGTGCATCTTCCTATGTAAACAGGACCTACACTGCTAAGTACCATGGAAGTCTATGCACAAGGATCGATCTATTACAGACTGCTCAGTGAGTGTCTTTTGCTTTGGCGTGCTTGTATGCATAGGATATTAAATGACCTACACTTTTTTTATGCATTTTTTGGCTTCTAAAATGGCATGAACTTAAAAACAGTTTTATTGTTTGTTTTTTTTTAACAAGACTTAAGTGGAATTTTGTAAAGAGTCCTTAAGAGAAGCCAAAAAAAAGTAAGGAAAACATCATACTGCAATAAAACAAGAAAGCAACAAAAGACTGAAGAAAAAAAGAAGATATTATCTATGCATGTTCAATGCTGAAATAGATATAAAAAGACAAGGCTACATTCACACAACTGCATTTTCGGTCCGTTTTTTTTCTAGCTGTAAAAAAATAAACAAATAAAATAAATAAAAAGGCACAGCACTTAGACAAATATTAATTAATGGGGCTGTTCAAATGATTGCTTTTGTTGATTTTTTCAACAGATATTTGCATGAAAAAATTGCAGCATGCACTAGTCTGTTCGGTATCTCACAAGAGGCTTGCCAAGTCAAGCCTGTGTGTGCCAAAAAATACTCCACAGAACATGTTTCCACGACGCAAGTCTAGTGGTGGCATGCTTAACCCCTTCAGCCCCAAGCCTATTTTGACCCTAAAGACCAGGCCATTTTTTGCAATTCTGACCAGTGTCACTTTATGAGGTTATAACTCTGGAACGCTTCAGCGGATCCCAGTGATTCTGAGATTGTTTTTTCGTGACATATTGGGCTTCATGTTAGTGGTAAATTTAGGCCGATATTTTTTGCATTTCTTTGAGAAAAAAACGGAAATTTTGCGAAAATTTTGTAATTTTCAAACTTTGAATTTTTATGCTCTAAAACCAACGAGACATATGACACAAAATAATTAATAAATAACATTTCCCACATGTCTACTTTAAATCAGAACAATTTTGGGAAAAAAAAAAAAATTTAAGGAAGTTATAGGGGTTCAAAGTTTATGAGCAATTTCTCATTTTTACAACAAAATTTACAAAGCCACTTTTTTTAGGGACCACATCACATTTGAAGCGATTTTGAAAGGTCTACATGACACAGAACACCCAAAAGTGACACCATTCCAAAAACGGCACCCCTCAGGCTACTCAAAACCACATTCAAGAAGGTTATTAACCCTTCAGGTGCTTCACAGTAACTAAAGCAATGTGGAAGGAAAAAATGAACATTTTACTTTTTGCAACAAAAATGTTAATTTAGCCTCAAATATTGCATATTCACAAGGGTAGCAGGATTAAATGAACCCGCAAAATTTGTTGGGCAATTTCTACTGAACACGCAGATACCTCATATGTGGCGAAAAACCACTGTTTGGGCGCACGGCAGGACTCGGAAGGGAAGGAGCGCCATTTGACTTTTTTGAACAGAAAATTAGCTGGAATCGTTAGCTGCACCATGTTGCGTTTGGAGAGCCCCTGAGGTGCCGAAACAGTGGAGCTCCCCCACATGTGACCCCATTTTGGAAACTAGACCCCTCATGGAATTTATCTAGATGTTTATTGAGCACTTTGAGCCTCTGGGGGCTTCACAAAAGTTAATAGAGTTGAGCTGTGAAAATAAAAAAAAAAAAACGTTTACCACAAAATTGTTACTTCAACCAGGTAGCTTTTTTTTTCACAAGGGTATCAGGAAAAATTGCACCATAAAATGTATTGTGCAATTTCTCCTGAGTACACAGACACCTCATATGTGGTGGAAATAAAATGTTTGGGCGCACAGCAGGGCTCGGAAGGCAAGGAGCGTCATTTGACGTTTCAAACGCAAAATTGTCTGGGATAATTAGCGTATTCCATGTTGCGTTTGGAGACCCCCTGAGGTGCCGAAACAGTGGAGCTCCCCCACATGTGACCCCATTTTGGAAACTAGACCCCCATGGCATAGAAAAAAAAAAAACAGCGGCAGATGGGGGGGGGCAGCAGATGGGGGGGCAGCGGCATATAAAGGGAGCATCTGTGATTGTGAGACGGCGGCTGGGATAGGGTGGGGGCGGATGGGAGAGGGCGCAGTGGATGCAGGAGCGGCAGAGGATGGGGGAAGGGGGGTGTGGGGGGGATGGGTGGGAAGGGGAGTGGGAGGTGAGATTGGGGATAGTTACCCTACAGGATGGATCTAGGCAGCTGGATCACAGGAGATGAAGGAGGCAGCAGATCGGGGAGGGTGAGAGGTGGGGGAGGGAGCGCAGCGCAGATCACGGAGGAGACAGGTGAGCAGAGCACAGATCACGGAGGAGACAGGTGAGCAGAGCACAGATCACGGAGGAGACAGGTGAGCAGAGCACAGATCACGGGGGTGAGAGGTGAGGGAGAGCGGACAGCAGATCACGGGGGTGACAGGTGAGGGAGCACAGATCACGGGGGTGAGAGGTGAGGGAGCACAGATCACGGGGGTGAGAGGTGAGAGAGCGCAGATCACGGGGGAGACAGGTGAGCAGAGCGCAGATCACGGGGGTGAGAGGTGGAGGGAGAGCGGACAACAGATCACGGGGGTGACAGGGGAGGGAGCACACATCACGGCGGTGACAGGGGAGGGAGCACACATCACGGCGGTGACAGGGGAGGGAGCACACATCACGGCGGTGACAGGGGAGGGAGCGCACATCACGGCGGTGACAGGGGAGGGAGCACACATCACGGGGGTGACAGGGGAGGGAGCACAGATCACGGGGGTGACAGGTAAGGGAGCACACATCACGGGGGTGACAGGTGAGGGAGCGCACATCACGGGGGTGCCAGGTGAGGGAGCACAGATCACGGGAATGACAGGTGAGGGAGCACAGATCACGGGGGTGACAGGGGAGGGAGGACACATCATGGCGGTGACAGGTGTGGGAGCACACATCACGGCGGTGACAGGGGAGGGAGCGCACATCACGGCGGTGACAGGGGAGGGAGCACACATCAAGGGGGTGACAGGGGAGGGAGGACACATCATGGCGGTGACAGGTGTGGGAGCACACATCACGGTGGTGACAGGGGAGGGGGCGGGTTGCTGACCACGGGAGTGAGAGGTGGGGGGAGCGTGCAGCACATCACGTAGGGGAGGGGGCGAGCAGCACATCACGGAGGGGAGGGGGCGAGCAGCACATCACGGAGGGGAGGGGGCGAGCAGCACATCACGGAGGGGGAGGGGGCGAGCAGCACATCACGGAGGGGAGGGGGCGAGCAGCACATCACGGAGGGGAGGGGGCGAGCAGCACATCACGGAGGGGGAGGGGGCGAGCAGCACATCACGGAGGGGGAGGGGCCGGGCAGCAGATCGGAGGGAGCGGTGGCACTATGACAGATGGAGGAGGACAGGGATCGTGCAGCACATCACGGAGGTGAGGAGGCGGGCAACGATCACGAGGGGGAGGGGCCGGGCAGCAGATCGGAGGGAGCAGTGGCACTATGACAGATGGAGGAGGACAGGGATCGTGCAGCACATCACGGAGAGGAGGGGGCGGGCACCGATCACGAGGGGGAGGGGCCGGGCAGCAGATCGGAGGGAGCGGTGGCACTATGACAGATGGAGGAGGACAGGGATCGTGCAGCACATCACGGAGGTGAGGGGCCGGGCAAAGATCACGAGGGGTGAGGAGCCGGGCAGCAGATTGGGGGGAGCGGTGGCACTGTGGCAGATGGAGGGCGGCGGCGGCAGCGGATCGGGAGGTGTGGGGGTGAGGGTGCGGGCAGGAGATCGGGGAGACAGGTGGCAGATCGCGGAGGGCAGCGGCGGCGGATCGGGGCGCTTTTCGCCGGTTTCATACAGTGCAATGGCAGCGCGGCAACGTCCGGGTCCCATGCTCCGGTCTCATAACAGCATGGGACTGGAGCTTGTCGCCCTGCCATTGCACTGTGTACACTCACTGTGCTCAGTATGCTGGCGTGCTGCAGGGACGACAAGTGAAGCTGATGGGGGCGGTCACCGGCAACAGGTCCACTGTGATTGGAGAAATCGGTCACAAGGCCGATCTCTCCAATCAGAGCTACTGGAGCTGGGGGAGGGTGATCCAGTGAGGTCACCCAGCTCCAGCCAATGGCCAGTGCTACAGCTGCACTGGCCAGGGCTGGATTTCAATGTTTCAGTCATTTTAAATGGCTGGAACATTACAGTGGCTGTGATTGGTTGAGCGGCGTTCGTCAGCCAATCACAGCCTCCGTAGGTCCGGGGAGGAGGCACCACCCCTCCTAAGGTCAGGAACAGGTCCCCTCCTCCCCGAATCTGCGGTTTATGTTAACATATTGCAGTCACCGGAGGCTCCGGTGCCGCGATTCCGCCATGACGGAAAGATCCGTCCTTGGTCGTTAAGGCCCAGGGCACAAGGACGGATCTTTCCGTCCATGGTCGTGAAGGGGTTAACATCACTCCATCTGACACTTGGCTTTGTAATGTAAATCTTGGATACAGGTGCTTGGCCACATAAACCCATGCAATGAAGGTGCCTGAGCACAGTTATTGTGCGAATATTAAAGAGAACCTGCCAAGTAGAAAAATGCCATTAACCTGCAGCTATGGAGTCAATCTAGAGCAGGGGTCTCAAACTCGGCTGGGTGTATGGGCCGCACAGAGGAAAAAAAATAATTTGGGGGGCCGCATTCTTTGCAGGACAAAGTGAAATTTTTATTGGTACCATATATAATATATTTTATTTTTTTTACGCACCTTGGGATCACTGATTTTGAACATTTTCACTTGTTCATTGTAGCAAACGTGCACATTCTTTGTTTAAATATAAACATTTTTTTTTTTTTTTTACATTTTATTCCTTTCTTGTAAGTAATAGTCTTACAATTAGCACTATATAGAAATTTTGATCAACATCTTTTAGTAATGTTCCCCATATTGTTGGAACGTGCCCATCCTTGTCCCCTTGTAGTATTGTGCCCCATCCCACAGTAATGTGCTCATCCTTGTCCCCTTGTAGTATTGTACCCCATCCTAGTCCCCATCCCACAGTAATGTGCTCATCCTTGTCCCCATCCTAAAGAAATGTTCCCCATCCTTGTCCCCATTTTGTAGTAATGTGTTCATCCTTGTCCCCATGTTATAGTAATGTGTTCATCCTTGTTCCCATCCTATAGTAATGTCCCCAATCTATAGTAATGTGTCCATCCTTGTCCCCCATCTTATAGTAATGTTCCCCATCCTTGACCCCTTGTAGCAATGTCCCCATCCTATAGTACTGTCCCCATTCTATAGTAATGTGCCCATCCTTTAGTAATGTGCCAACCTTGTCCCCACCCTATAGTAATGTCCCCAGCATTATCCCTATTCTACAGTAATGTTTCCCATCCTTGTCCCCTTGTAGTAATGTCCCTATCCTACAGTAATGTGCCCACCTTGTCCCCATCCTGTAGTAAAGTCCCCATCCTATAGTACTTTGCCCACCTTGTCCCCATCCTATAGTAATGTCCCCAGCCTTGTCCCCATTCTATAGTCATGTGCCCATCCTAGTCCCTATCCTATAGTAATGTGCCCATCCTAGCCCCTATCCTATAATAATGTCCCCATACTATAGTAATAATGTCCCCATCCAATAGTATTGTGCCCATCCTTGTAATGTCCCAATCCTATAGTAATGTCCCCAGCCTTATCCCCATCTCATAGTAATGTGCGCACTTTGTCCCCATCCTGTAGTAATGGGTCAGCAGCTCCCCTCACCTTCCACAGACGCCGGAGTGAAGCTGTGGGGAGTGGTCTGCGGCCCCAGATCCACAGTGATTGGAGAGATCGGTCACAAGGCCGGTCTCTCCAATCAGAGCTGGGGGCGGGTGAAACACAGGTCACCCAGCTCCAGCCAATGATCAGGGCTACAGCTGCACTAATCTTGGCTGGATTTCAATGTTTCAGCGATTTTCAATGGCTGAAACATTAGTGGCTGTGATTGGCTGAGCGGCGTTCGTCAGCCAATCACAGCCTCTGTAGGTCCGGGGAGGAGACACCACCCCTCCTGAGGTCCCCTCTTCCTCGAATCTAAGGTATTTGCAGCGATCGTAGCCACCGGGGCTGCGATTTCGCCATGACGTACTGGGTAGGTCATGGGTCCTTAAGTACCAGGGAGCCATAACGTACCCAGTACGTCATAGGTCGCTAAGGGGTTAACGTCCAACAAACACACACACAAACCATTCTTCTCACCTGTCTCACGCTCCCTTCGCTGCCTCATCTCTGCTTCGTGCGGCCCCCAGGCCCGTGCCCCTGTTCACTATCGCGGCAGGTGCAGTGTCACTGTCAGTGATTTATGTGATATGATTGTATTGCCGGCGCGAGAGCGCAGCGCCGGCAACACATTCATCTGACAAAGTGCAGACAGTGGCTGCGGCCCCTGCACCTGCCGCGATAGTGAACAGGGGCACGGGCCTGGGGGCCGCACAAACTACCCTGAGGGGCCGCGTGTTTGAGACCCCTGATCTAGAGATTAATAGCATTCTGAACCTGCACGGCGCCTGCAAATTAAACCCCACTCTGGAGAGGAAATTAACTTTAATCCGCCTGGCAGTGTTGCAGTTTCAGTAACTTAGGTAGTGCCGGAGCAGGATCGGTCACTGCTCTGTATATTGGGACCAACAGCTGTAACCATGCCCCCTGCACTGACTGACGGCCACTATGCATTAGAATCAACTGTCAGTCAGTGCAGGGGCGCAGTTACAGCTGCCGCTCACTATACACAGAGCGGTGACTGAAAATAAAAGATAAAGAAGCAAAAAATGATTCCAATACAGTTATATTTGTGTAAATAAATAAACAAATAAAAAGTACAGACATTTGGTATCGCCGCGTCCATAAAAAACAAATCTATAAAAATGTCCCACTAGTTAACCCCTTCAGTAAAAACTGTAAAAAATAAAAAAAAAACATACATAGCAAAAACTATAAATTTTCATCATACAGCTGACAAAAAAGTGGTATAAAAAGCGATCAAGTCATATTTAAATAAAAATGGTACCATTGAAAACATCTTCTTGGCCAGTAAGAAATGAAAATGCTATAGCTCTCAGAGTACAGCAATGCAAAAACAATTTTTTTTCCTCTAAAATAGTTTCTACGTTGTAAAAGCGGCAAAATATGAAATAAAATTTAAAAAAAACTATATAAATGTGGCATTTCTGTATTCGTACTAACCTGAAGAAAAAGCGGTCTTACTACTTCTATGACACTTAACGGTGGAAAAAAATAAAATCCTGAACTGAGGTATCTTCTTAATTCTGCCCCACAAAAAGCGGAATAGAAAGCGAACAAAAATATTATGTGGCCTAAAATGGTACCAATAAAAACTCCAGCTCATCGCGCAAAAAACAAACCCTCACATGATTGTCGGCAGAAAAAAAGAACACTAAAGGCTTCAAAATTCAGTGATGCGTAAAAACCTTTATTTTGCAAAAAAATGTTTTTTTAATGCAATAGTAGCCAAACCTAAAAACTATATAAATCTGGTATCGCTGTAATTGTACTGACCTGAGGAAAAAAGCCACCTAATCACTTATACCACCAGATGAACAGCATAAAAATTAAATAAGTAAACCCAATTCTTCACTGCTGTTGATAGGTTTATTCTGCCTCCCAAAGATCGCAGTGCAGCATGGCTAACAATTATCCTTCATTCTATGCTGAGCACTTACACCTTGGATTACGTGTAAATCTCTGAAAATTGTGATTCAGACACAATTCCCAAAAGAAAATTCACTATAATGAGGAAAGAGGAGTTACTATGATATCTTGTCTGGCATGTGGTCCGTCGGTGTCCATCTTTTTACGCATCTATTTAGGCGTGCACAAAAGTGCGGTCTTCGACATTTTGTTCACCTTTGAAAAGATGGACAATGCTGAAAAGAGGCCAAACAGAGTCCGGAGTAACTCTGAGGCCTCATTAGTGATTGGATTTGTTGCGAGATTCATCTGAATCACGTATTTTGGAGATATAGATGGAAACCCCGATGTAAGTGCTCAGCATAGAGCACAGGATAAATGTGGTCTGATCCAGTATGTTTTGTACCCAAATTGCCACCAAACAGCATTCACCTCAAACCACAAAAACACATTTCCCTACTCAGGTCTATCTTCTTTTAAGGAAAACATAGGGTCTTCAATATTACTGTTAACACAAAGGATCAGGAAAAATGCTATGGCTCCCCAACTCAAAAAAAAGAATCAATGAAAATCTGCACTCCAAAATCCAAATGCCCCTCTCCCTTCTAAGCATGCTTGGAAATGTTGTAATGAGGACAGCTCTCTTAAATTTACAGGGTACAGGTTTCCAGAAGCACAAGCTGGGCACAATGTATCAGCACCACAATGTACTGAGCATGACAAAGAATTATTTGCAATGTATAATTCTGTATGCCTTTGACACCATGGGCATTTTCCAGAGACTAAATTGTCACTACACCCGTAGATGAACTCAGACAGGGGTGTAATTTAAAAAATTTTGTTCTGGCACTTAGGAGCTCTGCAAATGGAGTCTGCATGTTACACTCACTGCCAGGGATGATGTGGTGAGCTGGGGTAGTGGAGCCACGGGACCACAAGGGGAACCCGGACTTACCCTATGGAAGGATGGGCTTGAATAAGCACCCACCGTGAGGCACAATGCCAGGTGCCACTCCCAGGGCAGCAACTGTTACTGTGGCAGCTGAACGGGACAGGGTGACAGCAGGACTGGGGGAACAGCAACTCAGAGCAGCACAAGGGGGACAGTTCAGATTAGGAGCGGACAGGACAGGTATCAGCAGACCAAAGACAACTGGCACAAGACACCAGGCGCAGGACATGAGCACCGGTAATCAGCTGCCACAGGTCTTCAGGTAGCACCAGACATCAGGCATGAGACATGGATCATCAACTGGCACAGGTCATCAGGTGGCACCGAATATCAGGCATGGGTCATCTGCTGGAACAGGTCGTCAGGCACAGATCATCAGGCATAAGCCCAGAGGCACAGGAACTTCGGCAAGAGCTGCAGCATGGTGATTCAGGCACAACAGACCTAAACCGCAGCAGATTGGTGTGGGCACACCAGGTGTGGACCTCAGCAGAGTGATGATGGCACAGCAAGTACTTCAAGACTTCATGTTGAACATTCAAACATGATTTATTCTCAGGACACAACAGGTCAAAAGGGTACATAACACGGCAGGATAACAGCAAACATCACAAGACTTCGAATACAATAATAGTAATATAATATTTATTCATTTATATAGAGCTATTAATTCCACAGCTTTTTACATACAGTCAGGGCCAGAAATATTTGGACAGTGACACAAGTTTTGTTATTTTAGCTGTTTACAAAAACATGTTCGGAAATACAATTATATATATAATATGGGCTGAAAGTGCACACTCCCAGCTGCAATATGAGAGTTTTCACATCCAAATCGGAGAAAGAGTTTAGGAATCATAGCTCTGTAATGCATAGCCTCCTCTTTTTCAAGGGACCAAAAGTAATTGGACAAGGGACTCTAAGGGCTGCAATTAACTCTGAAGGCATCTCCCTCGTTAACCTGTAATCAATGAAGTAGTTAAAAGGTCTGGGGTTGATTACAGGTGTGTGGTTTTGCATTTGGAAGCTGTTGCTGTGACCAGACAACATGCGGTCTAAGGAACTCTCAATTGAGGTGAAGCAGAACATCCTGAGGCTGAAAAAAAAGAAAAAATCCATCAGAGAGATAGCAGACATGCTTGGAGTAGCAAAATCAACAGTCGGGTACATTCTGAGAAAAAAGGAATTGACTGGTGAGCTTGGGAACTCAAAAAGGCCTGGGCGTCCACGGATGACAACAGTGGTGGATGATCGCCGCATACTTTCTTTGGTGAAGAAGAACCCGTTCACAACATCAACTGAAGTCCAGAACACTCTCAGTGAAGTAGGTGTATCTGTCTCTAAGTCAACAGTAAAGAGAAGACTCCATGAAAGTAAATACAAAGGGTTCACATCTAGATGCAAACCATTCATCAATTCCAAAAATAGACAGGCCAGAGCTAAATTTGCTGAAAAACACCTCATGAAGCCAGCTCAGTTCTGGAAAAGTATTCTATGGACAGATGAGACAAAGATCAACCTGTACCAGAGTGATGGGAAGAAAAAAGTTTGGAGAAGAAAGGGAACGGCACATGATCCAAGGCACACCACATCCTCTGTAAAACATGGTGGAGGCAACGTGATGGCATGGGCATGCATGGCTTTCAATGGCACTGGGTCACTTGTGTTTATTGATGACATAACAGCAGACAAGAGTAGCCGGATGAATTCTGAAGTGTACAGGGATATACTTTCAGCCCAGATTCAGCCAAATGCCGCAAAGTTGATCGGACGGCGCTTCATAGTACAGATGGACAATGACCCCAAGCATACAGCCAAAGCTACCCAGGAGTTCATGAGTGCAAAAAAGTGGAACATTCTGCAATGGCCAAGTCAATCACCAGATCTTAACCCAATTGAGCATGCATTTCACTTGCTCAAATCCAGACTTAAGACGGAAAGACCCACAAACAAGCAAGACCTGAAGGCTGCGGCTGTAAAGGCCTGGCAAAGCATTAAGAAGGAGGAAACCCAGCGTTTGGTGATGTCCATGGGTTCCAGACTTAAGGCAGTGATTGCCTCCAAAGGATTCGCAACAAAATATTGAAAATAAAAATATTTTGTTTGGGTTTGGTTTATTTGTCCAATTACTTTTGACCTCCTAAAATGTGGAGTGTTTGTAAAGAAATGTGTACAATTCCTACAATTTCTACCAGATATTTTTGTTCAAACCTTCAAATTAAACGTTACAATCTGCACTTGAATTCTGTTGTAGAGGTTTCATTTCAAATCCAATGTGGTGGCATGCAGAGCCCAACTCGCGAAAATTGTGTCACTGTCCAAATATTTCTGGACCTAACTGTATATTGGCAAAACTGTCCCAAATAGGGCTCACATTCTAAGGTCCCTATCAATATGTCTTTGGAGTGTCGGAGGAAACCGGAGAACCCAGAGGAAATCCACGCAAACACAGGGAGAACATACAAACTCCTTGCAGATGTCCTTGGTGGGATTTTACCCCAGCGCTGCAAGACTGCAGTGCTAACCACTGAGCCACCGTGCCGCCTCCAAAACACACAGACTAGGCTTGAGTCTAAAAACATACTGGTGACTGAATGGGCAGGTCCCTGAATACTCTGGATCCACGGTTAACCGGACTACAGACAGATAAGCAGGCTCAGACAGGTGACTGGACTCCGACAGTACAGCAGCAGCAGCGACAGGACAATACAAACACTCAGGCAAACCTCATGAAATGCAATACAATTATTAATGCTCTGGCACCTCCTATCGGGAGGAGCCATAAATAGCTGTTGCCTCCCAGCAATAGGCTGGGGACACATTAGCAAGGTGCGCACACCTCCTTATAAAAGAATATGAAGTGTGCGGCCGCACCCCCTAGGCTGGAGACCAGCAAGCTCCACACAACATGTGCAGAGCCTACAGCCTAGGTGGAAGCAGAGCCGACAAGCACATGGGCATCCACGCAGGGATCAAGTCGAGGAATGCACTTACATTTGGACAGCACAGAAGAGGAAAGCAGATACACTGCACAAAGTCGCAGAGGAGCAACAGTGTATTAGGGAAGCTGGTGCTACACCGACAGACACTACCGTGGGCATCTAAGGGGGAAGAAGAGCCAAGGACTGCACCACAGGTGGGTAGCGGAAAGGAGGGAGCCCAGGGGCACTGCGCAAGAACGCAGAAGAGTACTGGCATACTAGGGGAGTCTGCGCTACACTGCATACTATTCTAGGAAAAAAATCCAAAAATCAAATGCACTCCCTCCTCTAAGCCCTGTGGTGCTACCGAAGAGTACTGTACAGTCACATATGGGGTATTGTCACATTCAGGAGAATTTGTATAACACATTACACAGTGTGCAGAATTATTAGGCAAGTTGTATTTTAGAGGATTTTTTTTATTATTGATCAACAACTATGTTCTAAATCAACCCAACAGACTCAAATATCAAAGCTCAATATTTTTGGAAGTTGGAGTGGGTTTTTTTTTGAGATTTGGAGGATATCTATTTGTGCAGGTAACTATTACTCTACAGAATTATTAAGCAACTTAATAAAAACCAAATATATTCCCATCTCACTTGTTCATTTTCACCAGGTGAACCAATATAACTGCACAATTTTTAGAAATAAACATTTCTGACATGCAAAAACAAACCCCCAAAAAAATAGTGACGAATATAGCCACCTTTCTTTTTCATGACAGTCAACAGCCTACCATCCATAGATTATGTCAGTTGCTTGATCTGTTTACGATCAACATTGCATGCAGCAGCCACCACAGCCTCCCAGACACTGTTCCGAGAGGTGTACTCTTTTGCCTCCCTATAGATCTCACATTTTATGAGGGACCACAGGTTCTCTATGGGGTTCAGATCAGGTGAACAAGGGGGCCAGGTAATTATTTTTTCATCTTTTAGACCTTTACTGGCCAGCCACGCTGTGGAGTAGTTGGATGCATGTGATGGAGTATTGTTCTGCATGAAAATCATGTTTTTCTTGAACGATACAGACTTCTTCCTGCACCACTGCTTGTAGAAGTTTTCGTCCAGAAACTGGCAGTAGGTCTGGGAGTTGAGCTTCACTCCATCCTCAACCCGAAAAGGTCCCACAAGTTCATCTTAGGTGATACCAGCCCATACTAGTACCCCACCTCCACCTTGCTGGCGTCTGAGTTGGAGTGGAGCTCTCTGCCCTTTACAGATCCAGCCTTGGGCCCATCCATCTGGCCCATCAAGAGTTACTCTCACTTCATCAGTCCATAAAACATTTGAAAAATCAATCTTAAGATATTTCTTGGCCCAGTATTGATGTTTTATCTTATGTTTCTTGTTCAAATGTGGTCTTTTTTTTAGCCTGCCTTACCTTGGGCATGTCCCAGAGTATGGCACACCTTGTGCTTTTTGATACTCCAGTAACTTTGCAGCTCTGAAATATGGCCAAACTGGTGGCAAATGGCATCTTGGCAGCTTCACGCTTGATTTTCCTCAATTCACGGGCAGTTATTTTGCGCCTTTTTTGCCCAACACGCTTCTTGTGACCCTGTTGGCTATTTGCCATGAAACGCTTGATTGTTCGGTGATCACGCTTCAAATGTTTGTCAATTTCAAGACTGCTGCATCCCCCTGCAAAACATCTCACAATTTTGGAATTTTCAGAGCTCGTCAAATCTCTCTTCTGACCCATTTTGCCAAGGGAAAGGAAGTTGCCTAATAATTGAGCACACATTATATAGGGTGTTGATGTCATTACTAGAGTTGAGCGCGGATCGTGGTTCGTGGTTCTCCAGTTCGCGGTTCGAGTGATTTTGGGGGCTGTTCTAGATCGAACTAGAACTCGAGCTTTTTGCTAAAAGCTCGATAGTTTTAGTTACGTTCGAGAACGGTTCTAG
Source organism: Anomaloglossus baeobatrachus (assembly GCF_048569485.1). Taxonomy (NCBI): domain Eukaryota; kingdom Metazoa; phylum Chordata; class Amphibia; order Anura; family Aromobatidae; genus Anomaloglossus; species Anomaloglossus baeobatrachus. The sequence continues at coordinate 183,489,362 of NC_134359.1, forward strand.
TAGTAAAAAGCCAAGCTAATTACTAGCTGGCTTTCCGCTGTAATAGTGTGAGTCACTCTGTGACTCACACTATTATGACATTTCAGCGTATAGTGTGCGGGAACAGCGCGTTCAGATCCCTGCTGCTGGGATAATGGCGATCGGCATTTTTTTTTTTGTTCTTCCCTTCCCTCCCTAAGCGCGCGTGTAGTGGGGCGGGCCAGCATGTCAGCCAATCCCAGACACACACACAGCTAAGTGGACTTTTAGCCAGAGAAGCAACGGCATGTGTGATAGGATGTCCAAGTCACATGTCCCTGCATTATAAATACGGGCATCTGCCCGTCTGGACGCCATTATCTGCCTTCTGCGTCTGGGGTGTCAGTCACCGCAGGTGCAGCTCCTGTCTCCGATACTGCTGTGTACGCTCTACACACAGCGCTATACAGAATAGGGATAGAAGTTTCTTTCAGCCCTTGTAAGGGCTAATTACAGCAGGCTCAGAGCCATAGGTGACAGGTCCGTGGAAAGAGTTTTTAACAGATAAGAGCGTCTGTGTAGCTAAGGTCAGGGAGTTCCTTGCTGCATTTCACCATTAGGTGGGATAGAAAGTGAGGCTTCCTTTCCTCAACACTGACCCACAACCCGGCCACTGTCCCCTCCTGCCCTTTGCACACTCAAGCTCATTGTTACTAAGCCATTATACTAGCAAACACTGAGGAAACTTAGTGGCATCCTAAAAGTGGCTGTTGGACTTCATTAGTGTCCTACTAGTGCAAATCTATTTGCAGCACCTCTGCGTTACACACTCAAGCTCATTGTTACAAAGCCATTATAATACCAAACACTGAGGAAACTTAGTGTTATACAAAAAGTGGCTGTTTCAAATGACTCCATTTGAGCCCCACAGGTGCTAAGCTATTTACAGCACCTCTGCATTACACCCTCCTGCTCTGTTTTTAAAAGCTATAATAATAGCAAAAAAAGCTGCATCTTAGTGGCATACAAAAAGTGGCTGTTGTACTCCATTTATGCCCCACAGGTGCCAAGCTATTTGCAGCACCTCTGCATTGCACACTCAAGCTCATTGTTACTAAGCCATTATAATAGCACAAACTGCTGAAACTTAGTGGCATACAAAAAGTGGCTGTTGTACTCCATTTGTGCCCCACAGGTGCCAAGCTATTTGCAGCACCTCTGCATTGCACACTCAAGCTCATTGTTACTAAGCCATTATAATAGCACAAACTGCTGAAACTTAGTGGCATACAAAAAGTGGCTGTTGTACTCCATTTGTGCCCCACAGGTGCCAAGCTATTTACAGCACCTCTGCATTACACCCTCCTGCTCTGTTTTTAAAAGCTATAATAATAGCAAAAAAAGCGGCAACTTAGTGGCATCCAAAAAGAGGCTGATGTACTCCATTATTGTGCTACTTGTGCCAAGCAATCTCAAGCACCTCTGCATTCTACCCTCATGCACGAATTGCTACGCTAATTTTATAGCAAACTCAGGGAATTCCTTGCTGCATTTGATCATTAGGAGGGATAGAAAGTGAGGCTTCCTTTACTGTCCTGGTACCCACAGAACACGGCCACTGTACCCACCTGTCCACTTTTGCCACGCTATTTAATTTGCCCAAAGAGCTGACTCTTTTTCTGCCATCCTAAAATTGTCTGGAATACTAAGTTAGTGTTCCTTTGCTGCCAAGCAAGGTACAACACATGTGCATTCTACACTCCTTTCCATTTCTGGAACGCAAGTATTAACTGCAGGTAGTCCAGCCAATCTGTGACGAAGGTGCAGGCGTGGATATAATGTAGCCTGCATCCAATGGTGGTTCTCTCGATGTCTGACAGCTCAACAATACCATCTGTTTCCACTTCCAAAACAAGTGATGACCTGCCAATCACACTCCCTGTTGCGGGTATAGGGGTGGAAGTTCAGTGTGAAAAACCATGTGTGACTGCTGTCCCCACAGTCACAGAGGATGAAGAGCACGCATATGCACTTGACGGGGCAGGCGGTGGTTGCACAGGCACGCTAGGCCGCATTGTAGCACAGTGAAATTCACATTGTGACTTATGCTTCATTTTAAGTCGTGTACAGGGTGGGCTCCCCAGTATGCAGCAAAACCAGGCAACAGGAAAAGGACTCTAGGCAGTTGAGTTGATAAATGATTGTTTAACTTTACAAAAACAAACAATAAGAACCATGCATACAATTGAAATAATTGAACAATCTATTCTGTTGCCTACTACCTGCTAATCCCTCTGCGTAGCAGTAATTGTGTGTTTGTGCGTGCGCGCGTGTGTGTGTGTGTGTGTGTGTATGTATGTATGTATGTGTGTGTGTGTGTGTCTGTGTGTGTATGTGTGTATGTACGTATGTATGTATGTATGTATGTATGTATGTATGTGTGTGTGTGTGTGTGTGTGTGTGTGTGAACACGACTTACCAGTGGCGCATCACAAGAGCTTCCAAGTTATCTACCTAAACATAGACAAAACACATTACCCCCCCTGAATACCCTTGTTAGCTGAAGCCTCACAGATAAGGCAGATGATAACAGTGTGAATGCAAACCACACAGCTCTGCAACACAGTCATGTAAATCTTGAAAAGCAACATTCAATGCAAACATGTGTCGCTGTCCCTCTATGATTTAAATGGTACGTGATAATTTGACAGTGCAGAGGCAGCAAGTGTGATTGTCTATATAGTCGTCCTACCCAGAACAGATATGTGTTTTCATAATAAAACAAAGTGTTGCGTGCCCGCATTATTGTCTGGGCACAGCCTACTGTACCCGGGTACTGTGATGTCCAGTTGCCAGAAATACAGACTTTACGCTCCTCTCACGGTAAGCAGTATAGACAGCACCGTAAGAATGTTGGTCTGTGGCACAGGATGCTGCTCACTGGCGTTACGGTGCTCATCATCAAAGTACAACACGACTCCCTTCACAATTGAACGAAGTGTTTCCGCGGTGGCTCCTTGCTGTAACACACACCTTTAGTTTTTCCTTCTGTTCATAGACAGCATCTCCAAGTCCACACCCGAAGAGCAATTTGATATTGTTATAGTGACCAAACAAAGGCAGATCCAAAAAAACAGCAGCCCCTTGTGTGTAGTCTGCAACAATGCATGCAATGAATGGCAAATAAGCATGTTGCATTGACAGTGGCTAAAGCTGAGCAATACACCTTCACGCTATCAATTCATATCCATGTGACACTTCATGGAGGAAGTACTCAAAGGTGTGAGTTTTTGCCTTCTACTTACAGATTGTTGACAAATCTTACAGATTCCATGACTTGGGTGATCCTTTGCGATGTCCAAAAATTCACAGGCTAGGCAAGGCTTACAGCCCATGCGACCTGCATAGCCAACACGACTTCTGCTCAGAGGCAAAGTTGTGGCCCAGGATTCAGTTGCTGACATGCTTCCAGTAGTTTGTCTCTGGCCAGGAAGACGCAATGTAACCTCGTCGTCAGTAGCATCCTCCTCCACCTCCTCTGCTGACCTCATCAACTGGCTGACTTTGGTTTGACAGTAAGTGTGGTCTCCCACCTCATCAATCACCCTGTGTGTTTTCATTCCCCTCGTCCTGAGACCTCCAAGACAACCTCTTCCTGCCCTGACCGAATAGTAAAGTTGTCATTCCAATCAGGTATCTGTGCTCCTCATCATGTTCCCCACTGTCTCCACCAGGAGGATTTACTTTTTGGAAATGAGGGTGTAGATTAGGCTCAGCACCTTCTTCATAGGGGCCTGGATCCCACTCACAAAGCTTCTGGCCATCTGCGCAGATCATTTCCCCTGTCTCCTATAACTCGCTACCTCAACACGTCAGATTATCTGCTACACCCGCAAGCTTCAAACTGAATCTGAAAACTCATCTGTTCAGAAATGACTATAACCTTCAATGACACCCCCACCGTACGTACCTGACGCTCAACCTACACCACTCTTACTGTCTCCTCCCAAAAATCCTTTAGAATGTAATCCCGCAAGGGCAGGGCCCTCTTCTCTCTGGACCAGTCTGTCTATAGTTACTTGTATATGTATTCTGTATGTAACCCCCTTCTCATGTACAGCACCATGGAATCAATGGTGCTCTATAAATCAATAATGATAAAAATAATAATAACTTCCTTGTCTGTACTCACTGCAGCTTTGGAACAGACCTCTGATTCCCAGGCTATAGTTTGACTGAACAGCTATGCAGACTCAACCATCTCTGTTACCCCATACTCAGCAGGGCTGGTGGAAACTTGAGAGCTGTTAGGAAGAAAGTGCAATTGGGTTGACACCACAGAGGAATGGAGTATTTGGGATCTTGAACTTGAGGTGGAGGAGAGGCCACTTTATGGAGCACTTGAGATCCATTGAAGCAGCTGCTGTTTTGGCCTCATCTACTTTTGTTAGCGATGGTCGTGTCCGTGAAAAAAGGGATCATATCAGGTTATCCATGGGAAGAAGTACACCTGTTCTTTTGGATGGTATTTGTTGTTACAAAACGGTGCCGCCTTAAACGCAAGCAGCCAGCTGCGGTTTCAGTTGCGCCCAGGCGTCAGCTGCCATTTAGGGCTGTGCCTCGGGTTGTTCAGCTGGCTGCTTTCTCCTCCACGTCTAAGTGTGGCGAGGCGGCTAGTGCACATGCGTGTGCTGATTTACCCCAGCCGCAGCCTAACTCCAATGTTTCACCTAGTGAGTATGCTCAGCCTGACTGTGCCATTCCTGAGGCTAAGTCTTCATTTCGGGCTACAGCGCATGCTCCCACACTTTGTGCGAAAAGCCTCTTTGCACAGGTACTTTCACTCCGTGCCGGGTCTAAGTCCTGTGTTGTGCCTAAACACAATGCTAAAGCTGATAGTCTTTTTTCAGAGACTGTATTTCATGCTACTGAGCATGCTCAGGCACTTACTGCATCAGAGACTAGGTACAGTAATGAACTCTTTGGCCCTGCCCCTGATGTGGGGGGCCCATATAGACCACAGGGCATCAGGTGTCCTGACGATGTGGCCAGGCCACTCCCAAATGGCTTGCAGAGGCCCGCCCCTATGACTTGTCACCTCATTATTGATGGTCAGACGATGACTGGTGAGGTGTTTGGGTCGTGGCAGCCATGAGGTCATCATTAAACTTGCGGTTCCAAATAGGACGCTAGTTATGCCACTTATGACGTGTCACTCTGCTTTTGTCTCCAGGAGGTGCATTGTGGTCCACCCTGGTTTTGGTTTTGGCGGACCACCCAGGTTATAAAAGAAGGTGCGCAGTCTTCTATTATGCTCCGAAAGAGCACACCTCCATGTGTTGAACCCATTGCGGCTTTAGGCCAGAGGTAGGTAGGGATAGAGCGTTGAAGCAGGCCGCCACCACACTTGGTAACGCAGAACGGTTAAGACCAGCTCCTGTCCTACCAGTCCTGCTTGTGCAGCCCAGTGGTATTAACAGGCCTGCTGCTGCTGATGCGCCTGCTGTCCACGGGTGTGGCCCCTACGCACACGGTCAGCGTACTCAATGGCCCCTGTATTGTTAACAGGGAGTTCCTGGGCTGGGTGGGCGTGTGGACCTTGTGACGCTAACAGGGCTCCCCGTCTCCAGATCCGAGTGGCGTCTAACTCGGTTCAGGCTACTATTAGTTTCATAGCCACACAGCTCTGTATTCTCCACCTAACCTTCCAGTTGCCAACCTCTCCTTTTCCATCTGGGAGCTCGGTGGACACTGACTGCCGATGGGGATATATACCTTTCTCTTTCTTTTCTTATTAATTTTCGTTATATAGCGGTAACATAGTATATACCACCTTATCCAAATCTGCCAGTCCCACCGTAACAGATGGTGTTTCTTTAGCAAATGTTACTGTTGCTTAACCACCAAACCCACGAACAAAAACTTTTTCCCCTTTCCAACACCACCTGTTCCCCTTTCCACCAGCTTTCCAACACACCTGTTCCCCTTTCCACCAGCATCTGTCCTTTTTCAACTCATTTTGTATATGACCAAAAGTGCCACTCCGCAGGGACACCGTACTCAACGCCATCTCAGCACAGCACCCAGCCCTCGGTCCCTCAGATGTGGACAAGTAAAAGACCATTTCCTCCTATCCATGACAAAGCGTTGAGATTCACTCTGTGCAGTGTCGCGGGCGGCGGGGCGCGCTCTCCACGCTCGGGTCCGGGGACTTCTGCGGCTGCTGCTCGGTGGCTCGAGTGGTGGGCCGGACCCGGGGGACTCGAGCGGCGCTCATCGCCCGTGAGTGAAAAGGGATGGTTTTGGTTAGGGAGATTGTTCGTGACGCCACCCACGGGATGTGGTGATGATGGCACCACCACTGCTGGTAATGGGGATCCCGGGGGAGGTGGTAGGGTGCAGCTGAGATGTTATCCCCTCCGTGGGTAGGGGGGTTTGGTGACCCCGGGGCCCAGTGGTGTGACGGGGAGGCTGGATGGCTGGGGTGCAGGGTTGCAGGGACAGCGCAGCGTGGTGCCGGACGGCACTGGTGTACTCACTCAGACAATCACTGACAAAGTCTCTGGTAAACCAAAACGGCCGGATGGACGGGTCCTGCAGCCGCTTGCAGTGTTGATGCTGTGCTCTCCCCGGACGGCTGATGGTGGCTGTCTTTCCCTGCTCCTTTGTGTACTGTAAAAGAAACCACCTAAACAAACCTCTATAAAAATATCCTTTAATATTATTCAGTAAAAACAATATACGACACCAATGTCAAATAACATATAAAACATATAACAGTGTATTAGTGAGAGGTCTAATGAGGAGCAGGAAAAGCGTGCAGGAATAGGATGATAGTTAGATAAACTCTAGATGATCTTAGAGGAGCTAGATGATCCTCAATTTCTCCTGCCTGACTGCGGAGGGTATTATAATGTTTTGAACACCCCCCGCTCCGGGTGGCTGTCCCTTGCTATGCCTGTTCTTCACTGGCCTGAAACCCACCACCAAACCAGGTGCATTGTGTAAGACCAGAACAACGTAAAAAAATACAATGAATTATGTTGGTTCCTGAACAAGACTGAATTCTATATTTCAGTCTAGATACTGTATAAACAGCAGTTAGGAAAGAGCTACTGGGTCCACCAGGCCGGTACCCACAGCTTCTCCCGACGCGTTTCCCCCCCTCCTAACTGAATGGTCGGGGGTTCATCAGGGGTAAATATCCAACAACACTTGGAACAACATCCAGGATTGATACACTGGTTGCAGCAAAAAGTGCTTGCTTGATCTGTCTGAGTACAGTCTCCAAAAAGGACTAGTAGTGTCCTCCTTATGTGGTCCACTTTTCTTGTTACATCTAGTTACGCAGAGAGTGTGATGCAGCAAGCGGGGACACCACAGGCTACTTCATCTCCGGCCCAGATGGCATCATCCACACTCTCTGCGTAACTAGATGTGCTTCGGCGCTCGGGACATTTGTCCTTGCAGATCGAGTGTATCCCTGGATGTACTTACATTTTAAGAGATTTGAAGTGGAGATCCAGGGCTTCCAGCAAGGAAACATTACTGTAGAGGTGTCTTCTACCCTGAATAGTGATATCTTTTCTCTGCTAAGACAAGAAAAGTGGACCACATAAGGAGGACACTACTAGTCCTTTTTGGAGACTGTACTCAGACAGAACAAGCAAGCACGTTTTGCTGCAACCAGTGTATCAATCCTGGATGTTGTTCCAAGTGTTGTTGGATATTTACCCCTGATGAACCCCCGACCATTCAGTTAGGAGGGGGGGAAACGCGTCGGGAGAAGCTGTGGGAACCGGCCTGGTGGACCCAGTAGCTCTTTCCTAACTGCTGTTTATACAGTATCTAGACTGAAATATAGAATTCAGTCTTGTTCAGGAACCAACATAATTCATTGTATTTTTTTACGTTGTTCTGGTCTTACACAATGCACCTGGTTTGGTGGTGGGTTTCAGGCCAGTGAAGAACAGGGATAGCAAGGGACAGCCACCCGGAGCGGGGGGTGTTCAAAACATTATAATACCCTCCGCAGTCAGGCAGGAGAAATTGAGGATCATCTAGCTCCTCTAAGATCATCTAGAGTTTATCTAACTATCATCCTATTCCTGCACGCTTTTCCTGCTCCTCATTAGACCTCTCACTAATACACTGTTATGTGTTTTATATGTTATTTGACATTGGTGTCGTATATTGATTTTACTGAATAATATTAAAGGATATTTTTTATAGAGGTTTGTTTAGGTGGTTTCTTTTGAATCTTACCTCGTGAGTTTATCACAGTTGTGGTTTCCTTTGTGTACTGTGTTGACTCCGATGGTTTCCCAAACGGTAGTCCGTTCCCCGACGTATAGGTGCCGGAGGACCACGTTTTGCCCGCAGGCGCTGGCCCTTGGATCTCTAGCCTGTGGCAGTGGCTGTATATCCTCACAGTGTGAGCGGTTGCCTTCAATCGGGACTTGGGTAGTTGGGAAACCCCTGGGGTTCCTGTCACTCTCGGATTTGACTATTGTCGGCGGCTCCAAGCCTGGTCGGGGTCCGATGGCCCTGCCTGTGTGTTCAACTTCACTTCGCTCCCCAGTTCGGTACCGGTGGGCCACCGCCCAACCCCGGTCCTACGGTTCCGCAGAGTTCCGCTGACTCCTGCAGACGGCCACCACTGTCTGCCAACCTTGCTGTAGGTGCCTGGGCTCCAACCCAGACACATCAGTAGTTTACTCCTTTCACTTCAAGCTCCAAACTGATCTGACTCTTTTTCCCGCCTCCAAGACTGTGAACTCCTCGATGGGCGGGGCCAACAGCCTGGCTCCGCCCCACCTGGTGTGGACATCAGCCCCTGGAGGGAGGCAACAAGGGTTTGTGTCTGACTGTTGTAACTGCCTAGGGTGGGTGTGTGTGTGTGTGTGTTGTTACCTGTGAAACCTGGCTAGTCCAGGGCATCACAGCAGCACTGGTGTTTAGTGGAAAAGCAGATCTAAGATTGCCTACCACCTTCTGGTGATTCTCCTGTATATGTGCATCCCTTTCTATGGCAGGAATTATTTTGCCTAATTTTGTCTTGTACCGGTGATCTAACAGTGTGGCAAACCAGTAGTCAGCATTACTTCGAATTCGTACAATCCGAGGGTCATGTTGTAGGTAGTGCAGCAAGAAGGCGCTCATGTGTCTTGTGCATCCAGGATGACCAAGTCCTTGGTGTGTTGGTGACAGAGACGTGAGAATCGTGCCTCCTTCCTCTGCCCTTTCCCCCCAACCTCGCACAACCGAAATGTGAGCAAGCTCTCACTCATCTGCTGAGTCTTCCATGCCCATCGCCAGTTCGTGCTCCATTTCTTCCTGGGCTCCTGCATCTTCCTCAACAGTTTTTGCGGATACTATGCGCCCTTGTTAATCCCTCGCCCCCACCATGACTGCCGCCTAGGTGCCGCTGACCATCTGGACCTCGTAGATCTTGTTATCCCTTCCGCATATGACTCCTCCTGTACTTCCTCCCCTTCCTCTTGTCTCAACACCTGACTCCGAATAATACTTACAGTGTGCTCCATCATGTAGATGACCAGAATTGTCACGCTGAGAATGGCATTGCCAGTGCTAAACATCTTCGTCGACATTTGTAAACTGTGTTGAAGGGTGCATAGGTCCTTGATCTGACACCACTCCAGCAGCGTGATCTGCACCACCTCTGGATCAAGTTAGCCCAGGCTATATGTCATAACGTATTGCAGCAGGGTTCGGCGGTGCTGCCTCAAACGCTGCAACATGTGCAGATTCAAGTTCCTGCGTGTTGGCACATTTCAGGCGTTTAAACACCAGACCTAAAGACTTCTGTAGCGACAAAAGTTGTTGAGCTGCTGTGTGCGAACGATGGAAGTGAGCACATAGCGAGCGTGCCCGCTGCACAAGGCCATGTAGGCCGGGATGGTGTTTTAAAAATTGCTGGAGAATTAGATTCAACACGTGAGGCATACAAGGCACGTGTGTCACATTGCCCTGACGATGGCCCGCACCCATGTTTGCATCTTGGTCGCACCCGGCCTTCCCTGGCTGCTGGTTGAGTGGAGACAACCATTGATGAAACTCGGTCTCCAGAGCTAAACATCCACAACTTCTCAGCGGTGTGACTCACATTTCCCATACATTTCAATGTAAACATTTGAACGCCTGATGGCATTGAGCTCTGCTGCCAGCATAGTAAGGAGGTGTGTGGTATTCGTTGTGCGCAGTTACAAGGAAGGGTGGCCTGACCACACAGGGTTTGGGCCGAGGTGGAGGACCCACACAAGGTTGAGGAGGCAGAAGCAGTGTATTAACTTCTACATACAGCGGAAGGATTGACACAACTCGTGGGGACGGCAAGACTTGTACAGCAGACCCTTCTCCATCTCTCCCCATAGTAACCCATTGCCCAGTCAGCGACATGTAACGCCCCTGTCCATGCTTACTGGGCCAAGTATCTGTGGTGAAATGCACCCTGTCACACAGAGTTTCTCAAAGAAGCGGTGATGTTTGGTGCGACATGCTGGTGTAGCGCGGGCACGCCTTTGTTGGAGAAGGAGTGGCGCCTGGGCATCGGCTCTTGGGGCACTGCAATGGGCATAAAGTCTCGAAAATCCTCGGTTAAAAGGTTGGAAAGGCAGCATTTTGGTAGCCAACAGTTTGCAGATGCTGAAAGTCAACCTCTAAGCCATGTCATGCCCTTCTAAAAGCATGTAAAACACAGCAAGGGGACTCCAACCACAGTCTCCCTTGTTTCCAAAAATTGGTCCACACACACCCCACTTGACTGGCATCAGTTGACCCCCTGAGGCTGGGTGGTGAAGGGGTTAAAGTTGAAATTACAATTTGGTGTTTCAATCAATGGGATTACAATGATGTGTGAGTGGCCAGTTTTTTTTTTAAAGAACAGGGATCTATCAAAGCAATTTTCACCACACGTATGGGGAAGTGTAGCACGGCATGGATAGAAACCGCAGAAGAGCAATCAATGCTCATGGAAAGGGTTATTAAAAAAACACAAAAAAAAAATCACAGTTTGGAGTCCACTAATTAGTGTCAGACAGATTGGACCCAATTTTTCATTGCCTTTGCGCCTTTTCTTTGCCTAATTGCGTGTTTTGATCTTTTTTTTATCATGTTTGCACCCAATTTTTTACTCCATTTGCGGCTTTTAGAAAGTTGACACAACTACACTCAATTCTACCCTGGTGTGTTTGTGTATGCGAGTATTTTTGGTGCAATGTTTGCGCCATTTTGCAAAATGTGTGACATTTAGAGACTTTTTTTTTTTTTTTGCAACAACTAATTTGACAAAATAAAAATAGAAAGCGACAAATAAGCAAATGATGAATAGGAGGGATTGTATACAAATAAATTAAATTCAATAACCATTATTACAATCCCTAGAAGTGCTCAACATTAAGGGCTCATTCAGACGATAGTTCCGTTTGTCCAGGTCTGTTCAGTTTTTTCTTCCAGATCTACTGACAAGACCATGCTTTTCAATGTGTTTTGTGTAAAAACAGATGGTACACACAGTGTAGACAGAAGTGCTTCCGTGTGCCATTCGTGTCCGTATGTCCGTTCCGTTATTATGGAACATGTCCTATTCTGTTCCGCAAATTGCAGACCGTGGACCAATACAAGTCAATGGGCCCGCAAAAAAATTGAAGCGACACAGAAGCACTTCTATGGGTGCCACTGTAGTATATGTAATGTCCCATTGCCCTGGCCAGCCCTGCAGTAGCACATACAACAGTATGTGAGCAGCTGCGAGGATGACAAGCGCCAACATCATATGGTTAGCTCAGTACATTACCTGCGGTGATTAACTCTGCTGATCTCGTGACGTTACTGCTCGTCACTGAGTTCCATGACCCCGGCCTCCCCACATCAAGTATGCGGGCTGTGACAAGCGGTGACAAGCGGGCTGCCGTGATACTTCGCTTGAAAATGCCGCTGTCATGGAACTCGGTGACGAGTGCTGACGTCATGAATTCAATGGAGTTCATCGTCGCAGGTAATGAACTGAGCTAACCGCGTGATGTCGGCACTTGTCATCCCCGCGGCTCCTCACAAACTGAGATATGAGCATCTGCGGTGACCTGGGCTAACCTCATGTTAGCTCAGGTAGTTGCACTGCTCTCCCAGCCAATGGGTAACATTCTGTTCTTCATTGACCAGGACAGTGGGTATGGATCATCGTGGGACCCCTTTATTGGATTACGCTGGACCCGAATTAGGAACAGGGGTGAACCTAGCCTCTCTGCTACCCAAGGCTAACATCAAAACAGCTCCCCCCATTAGTAAATTCTTACAATTGGTAGAAATAAATCTGATTTACTCTTTACTAGCCTAACTTGACGCACTATATAATGCACACACATTTAAATAGGAATATATTTGAAAGATCAGCCTTTACACTTGTTAAGGTGCTGTATAAGTAGTGGAAAATAAAATAGTATGCTTAAAATATCTACTATACTGTTTCAGTTTCAGAAATCAACAGTTGGGCCTTAACAATGAAAAGATAGTCAAAAAGTAGATTAAATTAAAGCTGTAATATCCCCTAATTAGTCCCTACAGTAAACATGTTCCCTCTTACCAGCATTAACCAAAAACGTATGTTATAATCATTGCCTCCTTTATTTAAAGCGAACCTGTCACCAGTCCATTATTTGACATTTTAAACTAAAAGCACCACTTTCAGCAGCACCTATGCCGGATTTTAAGTAGGTGGCTATTATGCCCTGAATCCCCCCTGTACATCCGCCCCAGAATTGGTGCCTCCATAAGATGCGTCATTCCTGGCACTTCGACCCGGCTCTCCCGCTGCCCTGGTGCATTGGCATATCTCTACCTCCTCTTCTCTCTTTCTCTCCCCCCTCCTTTCCCTCCCTCCCCTTCCTCTCTCTCTCCCCCAACTCTCTCTCTCCTCTCTTTCTCTATCTCTCCCTCTCTCTCTACCCCTCCTCTTCTCTCTTTCTCTCCCCATCCTCTCTCTCCCCTTCCTCTCTCCTCTTCCTCTCTTTCACTCTCTCCCCTCCTCTCTTTCTCTCTCTCCCCTCCTCTCTTTCCCTCCTGTTTCTTTTTCTCTCTTCTTCCCTCTTTCTCCCTCCTCTCTTCCTCTCTCTCCCCCTCCCTCCCTTCTATCTCCCTCCCTCCTCTCTCTCTCCCTTCCTCACTCCTCTATCTCGGCCCCACCAAAAAAACGTATATACATTTAGATCAATGACCAGGGCCAGATTAAGGTTGGTGGGGGCCCCTGGGCAGAAAATCTGGTGGGGGCCCTATAACGTTAACATTTATAGCCATAACAAGAGCGCGAACTGTAGCATTTAGATATAAATCCAATGAGCATGTATCTTATCCTGTTGTTCTGCCTCAGTCAGATTTCCAGTACTACAATACAGATACAGTCCAGGATAAATCACAGCTGTCAACTTACAAATAAAAAGATCGAGGATCGCCCTGTTCCCTCTCGCCATCAGTGGCCCTATGACGCGGTTGTGGTGCCCCTGGGCTTCAGGCGCCACAGGATATTACATCACTATTCAGGGGTAATATCTATCCCGGGTCAGGAGGGGGTTAACCTGCCAGTGCCTTCACAAAACACACATATACCACAGTTAGGTGCTTACTCACAGGGGGTTGGACTAGGGCAGACAGGTTAGTTAGCCATCACTTAGCACTGGACTTCCCCAGTTGCTAGGACAACCACTGGAGGCGGGCACCACATGGGATAGAAGTAGGCGCAACCAACACACTTGAGACAGAACCTTCCCGAGCTTGGGATAACACCTAGCACTGACGACAGGAGTTAGTGTTTCTCTCTCTTCGTGGGCCCGTCGCTTGGAGCAGGAGGCTCGGCCCAAATTCCAGATACCAACCGAGGGACACTTCACTAACGGACTTTCACGGGCACTGGCGGTGACCGCTGCTGCATCCGGGATCGGCTGGAGCCCATCGTGGCAGAGATCGGTACTCTGGGGCAGCGCCTGAACAACCTGTGAGTAAAAAGGCCTGGAACCGCAGCCCCTGTCTCTGTCTCTCTTTTAACGGGCGTAATCGCCCAGCGCTTCGGCGCCAACGGTGATTACCACCACCCTCGTCCTCCATCATCCTCCCTTGGGTAATCCCGCTCCCCCTGTGAGGAGCGACACAATCACGGCTGTACCCGACTTCTGCCCTGGTGAGAGACCCTGCAGTGGCGGCCACATACCTGGTCGCGTACCACAGGTGGCGTCACGATCATCCTAAAAAGACTTTCCTAACCGTCAATACCACCCCCATCCTCCATTCCTGCCTCCCGTCCACCGCCATCCTTCCCCTTCCTGTACGCCTCACGGCAACGGAACCGAGCCAAAACACCCCATGACAACACAGAGGATCTGCACCCCCGGCCTGGAGACAAGTGGGTTAAAACACCTGCCTTGTGGGTTGCTACACGATCACGGGAAGCCGATGGTTGCCATGGTAGCGGCAGGTCATGTAATGACCCCTGTTATGTTTTCTGTCAGTCGATAGAGCGCGACTCACACAGGAATGCTGCATTTCTGCTGATCAGATCTGTATAGCTCTGATCAACAGGGATCCACAAGCGATCAGACTTCTGATCCTTATAGCTCCCTAGGGGACTAGTAAAATAAATACAAAATGTAAAAAAATAAAAAAAAGTTCAAATCATGCCTCATTAGCCCCACTGGAAATAAAACTGTTAAAAAATATACACGTTTGGTATCGCCAAGTTCAGAAATGCCGAACAATAAAAACATAAAATCAATATCAAACACCTTGATTTACACGCACTTTCACAGTCCCTTCTTCCTCTCACAGACACTGCTTTTTGACGAAGATGCTGCTGCAACTTTATACAACACTACAATCTCTGCAGCTCTCGAATCAGCTGCCCCCCTCACACACACACACCAAAACCCGCACAATCAACAGGCAACCCTGGCACACGAGTCAGACTAAACAACTGAGACAGGCTTCCAGAATTGCTGAGTGCAGATGGAAGAAGTCTCATTCCACTGAGCACTTCATTGCATATAAAGAGTCCCTCACCACCTTCAAGTCCACACTCACTGCTGCAAAACAAACCTACTTCTCATCCCTCATATCCTCTCTCTCTCACAACCCTAAACAGCTATTCAACACTTTCAATTCTCTCCTCCGTCCTCCAGCACCACCTCCCTCTCCTCTCATCTCAGCTGAAGACTTTGCCTCTTTCTTCAAGCAGAAGATTGACATCAGAGCAAACTTTGGCCCACAATCACCACAGCCCCTCATCATCGCTACTCAGCCCTCGTCCTCCAAATCCAGCTTCTCCACTATGACAGAAAACAATCTTTCCACTCTACTCTCAAGATCACATCTAACAACCTGTGCACTGGACCCGCTCCCATCGCACCTCATCCCTAACATCACCGCAGTCCTCATCCCAGCCCTAACCCATCTCTTCAACCTATCACTAACAAGTGGTGTATTCCCCTCATGCTTTAAACATGCCTCCATTACACCCATCTTTAAAAAGCCCTCCCTTGACCCATCCTCTGTGTCAAACTATCGCCCCATATCCCTTCTCCCCTATGCCTCAAAACTACTGGAACAGCATGTCCATCTTGAATTGTCCTCATACCTCTCCTCCTGCTCCCTCTTTGATCGGCTACAATCTGGCTTCTGACCTCATCACTCTACTGAAACTGCCCTAACCAAAGTCACCAATGATCTTCTAACCGCCAAAGCCAAGTGACACTACTCTATCCTCCTCCTCCTGGACCTGTCCTCTGCCTTCGACACAGTAGACCATTCCCTCCTACTACAGATTCTCTCATCTCTGGGCATCACAGACTTGGCCCTATCTTTGATCTCCTCATACCTAACCAACCGAACTTTCAGCGTCTCCCATTCTCACACCACTTCCTCATCTCGCCCCTATCTGTCGGTGTCCCCCAAGGCTCAGTTCTTGGACCCCTGCTGTTCTCCATCTACACCTTCGGCCTGGGACAGCTCATAGAGTCCCACGGCTTTCAGTATCATCTCTACGCTGATGATACTCAGATCTACCTCTCTGGACCTGACATTACCTCTCTACTAACCAAAATTCCACAATGTCTGTCTGCTATTTCATCCTTCTTCTCTGTGCGATTCCTAAAGCTTAACATGGACAAAACAGAATTCATTGTCTTTCCTCCTCCTCATTGAAACAACAATTGATACAAAAAGGCACCAGGGTTCAGGATGATAAATAACAACTTGGCATGGACCTTGATTAGTGCGAATAATATAAATTTTATTATTCATGGGGTGAAAAAACACTCACATTTAAAATCATTTAAAAACAGACATACAAAATACTGTTTCCTGCATGGTTCAAACCTGGCACATGTTCAATAATTCAGGGAAAACATATACAATCCAAGATGGAGAATGGACTCTGTCCCCTAGGGAACTCTAAGTACTCTATATATGCATCCCATATACAATCAAGTGTGCCTGCATTGCACCTACTGGTTTTGAAAAGCCTGAAAACTACCACCAAGTAATATAAATCACAGCTGAAATAGCCAGATTTAAGTCTAAATAATGACTATACAGGATTACCCAGGCAGCAATGCAAGGTGCAGGAAACTCAGTACAGGACCCGACGCGTTGCGCCAGTCAAGCTGGCTTCATCAGGAGAATATCCTGATGAATGATGGATATTTCCTGATGAAGCCAGCTTGACTGGCGCAACGCGTCGGGTCCTGTACTGAGTTTCCTGCACCTTGCATTGCTGCCTGGGTAATCCTGTATAGTCATTATTTAGACTTAAATCTGGCTATTTCAGCTGTGATTTATATTACTTGGTGGTAGTTTTCAGGCTTTTCAAAACCAGTAGGTGCAATGCAGGCACACTTGATTGTATATGGGATGCATATATAGAGTACTTAGAGTTCCCTAGGGGACAGAGTCCATTCTCCATCTTGGATTGTATATGTTTTCCCTGAATTATTGAACATGTGCCAGGTTTGAACCATGGAGGAAACAGTATTTTGTATGTCTGTTTTTAAATGATTTTAAATGTGAGTGTTTTTTCACCCCATGAATAATAAAATTTATATTATTCGCACTAATCAAGGTCCATGCCAAGTTGTTATTTATCATCCTGAACCCTGGTGCCTTTTTGTATCAATTGTTGTTTCAATGGTTTGTTAGGTACTTGGCACAGTGGTTTTCATATTATTCATTGGTGGTGCTGAGGCTCTCTTTTGGAGGTTTTCCTCCTCCTCACTCATCCCCTCCAAGAAGCCTTTCCATCAAACTTGATGGTTGCTCACTCTCCCCAGTCTCACAAGTTTGTTGCCTTGGAGTAACCCTCGACTCTGCTCTATCCTTCAAGCCACACATCCAAGCCCTCTTCACCTCATGCAGACTACAACTCAAAAATATCTCCCGGATCAATGCTTTCCTTAAATAAGATTCAGCAAAAACATTAGTGCATGCCCTCATCATCTCCCGCCTCGAGTACTGCAACCTCCTGCTCTCTGGCCTCCCTTCCAACACTTTTGCACCCCTCCAATCTATCCTAAACTCTGCGGCCCGCTTAATCCACCTCTCCCCTCGCTATTCCCCAGCCTCGCCACTCTGCCAATCCCTTCACTGGCTTCCCATCGCCCAACGACTCCAGTTCAAAACATTAACCATGACATACAAAGCCATCCACAACCTGTCTCCTCCTTACATCTGCGACCTAGTCTCCCGGTACCTACCCGCACGCAACCTCAGATCCTCCCAAGATCTCCTTCTCTACTCCTCTCTTATCTGCACTTCCCACAATCGCGTACAAGATTTCTCACGTGCCTCCCCCATACTCTGGAATGCTCTACCACAGCATATCAGACTCTCCCCTACCGTGGAAAGCTTCAAGAGGAACCTCAAGACCCATCTCTTCCACCAAGCCTACAACCTACAATAACCCTCAGTCCAGTACACCACTGCGCAACCAGCTCTGTCCTTACCTATTGTACCATCACCCATTCCCTGTAGACTGTGAGCCCTCGCGGGCAGGGTCCTCTCTCCTCCTATACCAGTCTGTTATGTGCTGTTAATGATTGTTGTATGTACACCCTCTTTCACTGTAAAGCGCCATGGAATGAATGGCGCTATAAAAATAAATAATAATAATAATAATAATAAATAAGATCGGTACATGGTGTGGCAAGAAAAAATCCAAACACCAAAATTACATTTTTTGGTTGCCACAACATTTTTAAAAAGATCCTATAACGGACGATCAAAAAGTAGCATCTGCATAACAATTGTATAATTGAAAATACCAGCTCAAGACACAAAGAAATAAGCAGTCTCTGAGCCTCACATCCCGAAAAATGAGAACGAGTTTCAGAAAATGGCGCTAAAAGCACAATTCTTTTTTGTGAACAAACTTCTGAATTTTTTTTAACCCCTTAGATAAAAGTAAAAGTATACATGTTTGGTATCTACAAACTCGTACTGACCTGAGGCATTATACTGACATTTTATTTTTACCATATAGTGAAAACAGTGAATAAAATATCCGAAAAACAAATCATGAAATTGCACTTTTTTTGCAATTTCACTGCACTTGGAATTTTTTTCCTGTTTCCCAGTACAATATATGGTAAAACTAATGATTTCACTCAAAAGTACAATTTGTTACGCAATAAATAAGCTTTTATATGGCAAGATTGATGGAAAAATAAAAAAAGTTACAGCTCTCGGAAAAAGGGGAGCAAAAAAAAACAAAAAACGGAAAATCGCCTGGGAGTGAAGGGGTTACATTTTGAGTATTATAATACTATGACAACATTTTAGGAAGTCAGTATAAAAAACAAAACTGATATCTGTCAGTGAATGGCACTCAGCAATACGTCTGGCACATGTACACGGAAAGAACACATTACACTGCAGGGGGCATCATCTTACTGCAAGGGGTGTATGTAATTATACTCCAGGAAGCGGTTATTTCATGAGAAGTTACTATATGAATATACTCAAAAAGGGGATAATGATTATAGTCATAGGGGTGGGGGACATTATTCTATGATTATACTCCAGGGGTGGGGGACATTATTCTATGATTATACTCCAGGGGTGGGGGACATTATTCTATGATTATACTCCAGGGGTGGGGGACATTATATTCTATGATTATACTCCAGGGATGGGGGACATTATTCTATGATTATATTCCAGGGATGGGGGACATTATTCTATGATTATACTCCAGGGGTGGGGGACATTATTCCATGATTATATTCCAGGGGAGGGGACATTATTTTATGATTAGATTATACTCCAGGGGTGGGGCACATTATTCTATGATTATACTCCAGGGGTGTGGGATATTATTCTATGATTATACTCCAGGAGTGGGGGGACATTATTCTACAATTATACTCCAGTGGTGGGGGATATTATTCGATGATTATACTCCACTCTAGGGAGGGGGCATTATTTTATGATTATACTCCAGGAGTAAGGTGTGTTACTCTATTATACTCCAGGGGAAGGGGGGGCATTATTATATGATTGTAATCTAGTGGGGAGGGGGCATTATTATATGAGTATGCTCTAGTGGGGGAGGGGGCATTATTATATTTTTATAATCTATGGGGGGTGCTTTATGCTTTGATTATTTGATTATTTGATTATTTGATTCTTTGGGAAGGAGTCTTGCGAGGATAATTTGCATATTCCCAGTGCCTTCTGGGATAAGTGAAGAGTCACCGAGAGCTCAAGGAGAACCGGGTTTTGGCCGTTACAGCCGGAAGGAAGACTTCTGAAAGCCAGGGAAGGAGTCTTGCGAGGATAATTTGCATATTCCCAGTGCCTTCTGGGAAAAGTGAAGAGTCACCGCGAGCTCAAGGAGAACCGGGTTTTGGCCGTTACAGCCGGAAGGAAGACTTCTGAAAGCCAGGGAAGGAGTCTTGCGAGGATAATTTGCATATTCCCAGTGCCTTCTGGGATAAGTGAAGAGTCACCGCGAGCTCAAGGAGAACCGGGTTTTGGCCGTTACAGCCGGAAGGAAGACTTCTGAAAACCTAGGCTAGGCGCGCGAATTTTGGCCTGTCTTCTTCATTGTGAGCGTGAGTGAGCAAAGTGTGAGCAAAAGTAAGTGTGAGTAGAATTGTTTGTATTTAGTTGTTTAATTACTTAACATTTGTTTAGTGCTATCCCCATTAGAAAATGTGCTCCACTATTGCTAATGCGATCCAGTGTACATCTTGTCTCATGTATGCAGTCCTTGAAAAGCCGTTCGAGGGTGCATACTGTTGTTCGAGATGTGAGCAAGTTGCACATTTGGAAGCCCAGATACTGGATCTAAATGAGCAGCTGGCAACTCTGAGATGCATTAGCAATATGGAAAGGAGTGTGCTGCTCACTGAGCAGCAGCTTGCTGGGTCAGATGTGGGGGAGGATCGTAGTAGGGAGCGGCAGGACAGTGAGGTAGGTAGCTGGGTGACAGTTAGAAAGGGGGGTAAAGGGAAAAGTGCTAGGAAGGCTAGTCCTGAACTGACACACCCCAATAGGTTTGCAAACTTGGCAGATGAGGGGGATGTCATTACAGGGGTAGCATTGCTGCATCAAGGCATGACCTCTGAACGCCAGAGGAGTGTCTGCTCCAGTAAGGGGGGGAATAGGAGTGCAGGGCAGGCAAGACAGGTACTGGTAGTGGGGGACTCAATTATTAGGGGGACAGATAGGGCAATCTGTCACAAAGACAGGGATCGCCGAACAGTGTGTTGTCTTCCTGGCGCTCGAGTTCGGCACATCGCTGATCGGGTTGACAGATTACTGGGAGGGGCTGGGGAGGACCCAGCGGTCATTGTACACATTGGCACAAATGACAAAGTTAGAGGTAGGTGGAAGGTCCTTAAAGATGATTTCAGGGAATTAGGTTGTAAGCTTAAAGCATGGACCTCAAAGGTGGTATTTTCGGAAATACTACCTGTGCCACGAGCCACACCAGAGAGGCAAAGAGAGATCAGGGAGGTTAACAGGTGGCTCAGGAATTGGTGTAGGAAAGAGGGTTTTGGGTTCCTGGAGAATTGGGCCGACTTTTCAGTTGGCTACAGATTCTATGCTAGGGATGGGCTGCATCTTAATGGGGAAGGTGCAGCTCTGCTGGGGCAGAAAATGGCTAGAAGGTTGGAGGAGTGTTTAAACTAGGAATGGGGGGCGAGGGTATTCACTTTATAGAAGGGGAATGTAGTGCAGATAGTGACCAGGGCACAAGTAATGAAATTGGGGGTGGTACGGGGGGAAGGGTTAGGACAGTTAATACAGTAAGCAGGAATACAGGTACAGAGTCATACGTAACGTGCATGTACACTAATGCCCGAAGCCTCACAAATAAGGTGGAGGAATTAGAATTAATATTGTTGGAAGAAAATTATGATATAGTGGGGATATCAGAGACATGGCTGGATGAGAGCTATGACTGGGCTGTTAATTTACAGGGTTATAGCCTCTTCAGGAATGACCGTACAAATAAGCGAGGGGGAGGTGTGTGTCTATATGTAAAATCATCCTTAAAACCCATCCTGCGTGACAACATATGTGAGGGTACTGAGAATGTAGAGTCCCTATGGGTGGAGATAAGGGGGGGGAGAATGAATAATAAAATACTGATAGGGGTGTGTTATAAGACGCCGAATATTATGGAAGAGGTAGAGAATCTCCTCATAAAGCAAATTGATAAAGCAGCGAGTCTCGGAGAGGTAATTATTATGGGGGACTTTAACTATCCTGATATAAATTGGGGAACAGAAACTTGCAGTTCCAGCAAAGGAAATAGATTTTTGATAACAATGAAATATAATTACCTTTCACAAATGGTACAGGACCCCACAAGAGGGGGAGCACTACTAGACCTTGTACTAACCAATAGGCCAGACCGCATATCAAATATACAAGTTGGGGGTTACTTGGGGAATAGTGATCACAAAATAATAAGTTTTCATGTATTCTTTCGTAAGATGTCTAGTAGAGGGGCTACAAGGACACTAAACTTCAGGAAAGCAAATTTTAAACGGTTGAGAGATGATCTTAGTGCAATAAACTGGGATGATGTACTAAGTAATAAAAGTACACAAAGCAAATGGGAGACTTTTATGAGCATCCTGAATAGGGCTTGTGCAGAAAATATACCCTATGGGAACAAACATGCTAGAAATAGGAGGAAACCCCAATGGCTAAATAGAGCTGTAAGGGAAGCAATAAAAGAAAAACAGAAAGCCTTAAAAGAATTAAAGAGGGTAGGTAGTGATGAGGCATTATATAATTATAGAAAATTAAATAAAATATGTAAAAAGCAAATTAAGTTAGCTAAGTTTGAGACAGAGAGACTCATTGCGAGAGAAAGTAAAAATAATCCTAAAATATTCTTTAACTACATAAACAGTAAAAAACTGAAAAGCGATAGTGTTGGCCCCCTTAAAAATAGTCTTGGTGAAATGGTGGAAGGGGATGAGGGTAAAGCCAACCTGCTGAATGACTTTTTTTCTACGGTTTTTATACAAGAAAATGCCATGGCAGATGACATGACCAGTGATACCATAAATTCACCCTTGAATATTACCTGCTTAACCCAGCAGGAAGTACGCCGCCGCCTCGAAATCACTAAGGTTGACAAATCTCCGGGCCCGGATGGCATACACCCCAGAGTACTACAGGAATTGAGTTCTGTGATAGATAGACCATTATTTTTAATCTTCTCAGATTCCTTAATAACAGGGTCGGTACCGCAGGACTGGCGCATAGCAAATGTGGTGCCAATATTCAAAAAGGGGACAAAAACTGAGTCGGGAAATTATAGGCTGGTAAGTTTAACCTCTACGGTTGGTAAAATCCTTGAGGGTTTCTTGAGAGATGCTATACTGGAGTATCTCAAGAAAAATAACCTTATGACAGAGTATCAACATGGGTTTATGAGGGATCGATCCTGTCAAACTAATTTGATCAGCTTCTATGAAGAGGTAAGTTCAAGTCTGGACCTGGGAAATGCAGTGGATGTTGTGTATATGGACTTTTCAAAAGCTTTTGATACGGTGCCACAAAAAAGGTTGGTACATAAAATGAGAATAATGGGGATAGGGGAAAATATGTGTAACTGGGTTAAAAACTGGCTCAGTGATAGGAAACAAAGGGTGGTTATTAATGGTACGTACTCGGACTGGGTCTCAGTTCATAGTGGGGTACCACAGGGGTCAGTATTGGGCCCGCTTCTTTTCAACATATTTATAAATGACCTTGTTGGGGGCATGCGGAGTAGAATTTCAATATTTGCAGATGATACTAAACTCTGCAGGGTAATCAATACAGAGGAGGATAATTTTATATTACAGGGAGATTTATGTAAATTGGAGGATTGGGCTGAGAAGTGGCAATTGAAGTTTAATGTAGATAAATGTAAGGTCATGCACTTGGGTAGAGGAAATAACATTTATGATTATGTACTTAATTGTAGAACACTGGGTAAAACAGACACAGAAAAAGACTTGGGTGTATGGGTGGATGGTAAACTTCACTTTAGTGTACAGTGTCAGGCAGCTGCTGCCAGGGCTAATAAAATAATGGGATGTATTAAAAGAGGTATAAGTGTTCATGAAAAAAATATAGTTCTACCTCTGTACAAGTCACTAGTGCGACCGCACTTAGAATACTGTGTACAATTCTGGTCACCGATATATAAGAAGGACATAGCTGAACTGGAGAGGGTGCAGAGAAGAGCCACCAAGATTATTAGAGGAATGGGTGGGCTGCAATACCAAGACAGGTTATTAAACTTGGGGTTATTTAGTTTGGAAAAACGAAGGCTTAGGGGGGATCTAATCACAATGTATAAATATATGAGGGGACAGTACAGAGACCTTTCCAAAGATCTTTTTACACCTAGGCCTGCGACTGGAACACGGGGGCATCCGCTACGTCTTGAGGAAAGAAGGTTTAAGCATAATCACAGACGAGGATTCTTTACTGTACGAGCAGTGAGACTATGGAACTCTCTGCCGCTTGATGTTGTAATGAGTGATTCACTACTAACATTTAAGCAGAGCCTGGATGCCTTTCTTGAAAAATTTAATATTACCAGTTATGTATATTAGATTTTATGACAGGGTATTGATCCAGGGAACTAGTCTGATTGCCGGATGTGGAGTCAGGAAGGAAATTTTTTCCCCATTTGAACTTGTTTGCCACATTGGGTTTTTTTTGCCTTCCTCTGGATCAACATGTTAGGCTACGGGTTGAACTAGATGGACTTAGAGTCTCCCTTCAACCTTAAAAACTATGATACTATGATACTATGATTATACATTAGTGTGAGGAGGGCGTTCTTGTATGATTATACTCTAGTGGGGGAGGGGGCATTATTATATGATTATAATCTAGGGAAGGGGTATAAATTATGATTATATGAAAAGGGAATAGTGAAATTAAGGAGGTGTAAGTAGGTGTAAACAATAATGGGCGTAAATGACTATACTGCAAAGTGGCTCCTATGTAGGTCATTCACAAACACACGCTTCACCCCTTGTAGTAAAATGAAACCCCCCAATCCCAACTCCAGGAACAAAATATACACCCGTTGCAATAAAATGTCCCTCTCTCCACCTTTCATGTACAGGTATATATAGGTATTCCCCCTTACTAATAGCTATGTTCTGGAGCTATCTGGAGAGTAATGTAGCCCCCTCTACACTCCCCTCACATCTAACCCCGCCCTGCTGAGTGACCTTACTCTCACAGCTGAAGTCCTGCAGATAGTCTATCACAGCCTGCGTCTCTCCTGGATGGTCCAGGCTCTATCTGCAGCAGCAGCAGGACGGCAGGGTCACCTCAGATAGGATGAATTTCCCGCCCCCACAATCCTCTCTGGCAGATAAGATCTGGCAGAGCGGAAACAAGCAGTGAGGGCACTGCAAATCAATATGATGTCTGTCTCCCTGCGGTGCCCCCCTCTGGAGCCTGGCGGCCGACGCCCTGTGTGACTGTACTACTCACATATAGGTAAAGCCAACTATGATCATGGGGACAGACCCTGGCTGCCGCCCTCCTTCTCCCAGCAGGTGGTGCCGCCTGAGGCCAAGGCTCAGGTCGCCTCATGGTAGGTGCACTCCTGATTAGGGATTTTGCAGGGGAGTAAATTGGTCTGTTGTCTTTATTTCTTTAATAATTTTCTCTTTTGACGTCTTTCAGGTTCGGATTTGGTAATCATTGTGGGACCTCGCTATGGATTACGTCAGACATTTTTTATTAAAATTTGTAATAAATTGGTGAACGACGGCTGCAGTCAGAGGGTGTTTCTTCAAATAAAATTTGTCTTTGTTCAAAGACTGGATTAGTAATGGGGGGTATGTGATAGACACCAACCCATGAATAATTTCAGGGCCTGATGTCAGCTGGCAATTCACAGCTGACATGGATTCCATTTATTACCCCATTTGCCACTGCACCAAGGCAACCGTAAGAGCAGAGGTGAAGCGTTAGGATCGGATGCGCCACTTCTGGGGCGGCTGCAGCCTGCTATTTTTAGGCTGGAAAGGGTCCAAAAACCATGGACCTCCCTAGTCTGAGAATACCAAACCACATCTGTCTGTTTTACCTTGGCTGGTGATGTAATTTGGGGGGGACCCCACGTTTCTTTGTTTTAAATTATTTAAAATAACAGCATGGAGTGCCCTCTATTTTGGATTACCAGCCAAGGTGAAGCTGCCAGCTGCAGTCTGCAGGCTGCTAGCTGTCTGCTTCATTTTACTGGCTACAAAAAAAAGGTGGGGGACCCCATGTCATTTTTGGGGGATAATATTTAATTTGGAGCTTAAAACACCCTTTAGTGCCACATGAAAGGCTTCCAAAATGCTGGGGACTGGGACATTATATAGGTCTTTCTTACTACCTCTCTATCATGCTATCTATCTTTTTAGCTTGTAATGGATCCTGGGTAAATTTCTGGCACAAACCATCCTGGCTTGAATCAACAGTATCCCAATGCACCACTCCACCACTTGTACTGCTTGGTGCAGCTTTCCACCAGCTGGAACTTTGTAAAGAATCCAAAAAATTCCAAGGCACTGAGAATCTCCTCTCAGTTTATAAATCTTTATTTGTTCCAGCATACAGAAAGAAAAAGAGCAAAAAAAAAAAACCGTTTCGGCCAAAACGTTGTTTTTTGCACTTTTTCCTTTTGTATGCTGGAACAAACCCTCCTTCCTTTTTTTTTTTTTGCGGACCGCAAAAAACCAGAAGCCAAAGCCACACGGATGCAAAACGTAACGCATATGGAACGGATGCGGGTGACACACTGATGTCACACGGATGCATATGTGGAAAACTGGGACCTTTTTTGTGGACGGTCGTGTGATGTGAATGTAGCCTAAAGATCACTCCAAAAACAAGGGAAAAAATTAGTCCACAAGGTCTCAAAGTAACACAGGGTAACATTTATGCAACTAAAAGCCTCTGACATTACCAGGATTTTGATTTAAATAAGGAGCATTATATTTGGAGAAATAAAAACACTGCATTACAACATAAAAACTGCATACCATATGTGAAACATGCAAGAGCCTGATTTAATGCATTTGGGCCAGTATGGCTTGCAGTTGATTTTGAAATCATGAAATCCTTAAGGAAACTGTCAGGACATCTGTCTATGACAGACCTGGGCAAGGGGCGGCCCGCGGGCCACATCCGGCTCGCCTACTCTCTGTGACCGGCCCGTCTGGCTCAGGGCGTCCTTGCTGGCCGGTCAGTGATGAGGGCAATCTGACCTGTTGTCCGGAGCTCCAGGCTCCGGGAGCCCCGTGGTCAGATTGCCCTCATCACACGCTGCGTGCCGGGTAGGAAACAGAGGACAGATCCTGCAGCTCCGCAGGGTCAGTGCAGGCAGCGGAACGCAGGAATCTCTCCTCTGTTCCCTGTCCGGCACCATTTTCTGTGACACACGCACGCCCTGATATCGTCAGTACGGCGTGCGTGTGTCATTTGAAAAGTTCCCGCCCGGCAGCAGAAGACGCTGCAGCGGCGGGGCCCGTACGGAGAGAGGCAGCGGCTCCTAGGAATACAGTGTCGGCGCAGCCTGGGCATGTGAAAGAGAAGCCGCTCAGCGGGGGGCTTGTATGGAGGTGCCTGAGGAGGTGACAATAAGAAGAGAGGTGAGTGGTTACTAGTAACCTGCGGGGACAATGGGGGGCGGAGGGGAGGGGGTTAACTGTTGACAAATATTTGGGATGTAGTGGTGTAGTATATGGGAATGTAGTTTTACAGGTGTGGTATATGGGGGGGTGTAGTGGTGTAGTATATAGTGGTGTAGTTTTATAGGGGTGTAGTGGTGTAGTATAATACAGGTGTATATAGGGGTCTATATACACCTGTATTATACTACACCCCTATACACACCTGTATTATACTACACCACTACACCCCTATATACACCTGTATTATACTACACCACTACACCCCTATATACACACCTGTATTATACTACACTACTACACCCCTATATACACACACCTGTATTATACTACACCCCTATATACACACACCTGTATTATACTACACCACTACACCCCTATATACACCTGTATTATACTACACCCCTATATACACCTGTATTATACTACACCCCTATACACACCTGTATTATACTACACCACTACACCCCTATATACACCTGTATTATACTACACCACTACACCCCTATATACACACCTGTATTATACTACACCACTACACCCCTATATACACACACCTGTATTATACTACACCACTACACCC
Organism: Anomaloglossus baeobatrachus; assembly: GCF_048569485.1. NCBI lineage: Eukaryota > Metazoa > Chordata > Amphibia > Anura > Aromobatidae > Anomaloglossus > Anomaloglossus baeobatrachus. The sequence continues at coordinate 183,517,121 of NC_134359.1, forward strand.
CTATATACACACACCTGTATTATACTACACCACTACACCCCTATATACACCTGTATTATACTACACCCCTATATACACCTGTATTATACTACACCCCTATATACACCTGTATTATACTACACCTCTATATACACCTGTATTATACTACACCCCTATATACACCTGTATTATACTACACCCCTATATACACCTGTATTATACTACACCCCTATATACACCTGTATAATACAGGTGTATATAGGGGTGTAGTGCTGTAGTATAATACAGGTGTAGTATATAGTGGTGTAGTACAATACAGGTGTATATAGTGGTGTAGTATAATTCAGGTGTAGTATATAGTAGTGTAGTATAATACAGGTGTATATAGTGGTGTAGTATAATACAGGTGTATATAGGGGTGTATGTAGTATAATACAGGTGTATATAGTGGTGTAGTATAATACAGGTGTATATAGGGGTGAAGTATAATACAGGTGTATATAGGGGTGTAGTATAATACAGGTGTATATAGGGGTGTAGTATAATACAGGTGTATATAGGGGTGTAGTATAATACAGGTGTATATAGGGGTGTAGTATAATACAGGTGTATATAGGGGTGTAGTATAATACAGATGTATATAGGGGTGTAGTATAATACAGATGTATATAGGGGTGTAGTATAATACAGGTGTATATAGGGGTGTAGTGGTGTAGTATAATACAAGTGTAGTATATAGTGATGTAGTGGTGCAGTTTATTACAGGTGTAGTATATAGTGATGTAGTATATTACAGGTGTATATAGGGGTATAGTGATGTAGTATATAGTGGTATAGTATACAGAGGTGTAGTTTATTACAGGTGTAGTGTATAGGGATGTATATTACAGGTGTAGTATGTGGCGGGTGTACTGATGTAGTATATGGGGATTGTGTGTGTATGTATGTATACATTGTGTGTATGTGTATATATATTATATACACACACAGTATATATGCGTGTGTGTGTATATATGTGTGTATAAAATTTACCTTCTCACCCCCTGTGGGTGGTTATTTGTCCTTCCTCATTCTCGGGTCCTCTACCAGAGACCTGGGAGTTTGAGGGTTCTGCGCAGGATCTTAGTTGTTCCCAGCACTGCGCTTTTCTGGACAGAGAGCTCAGATGTTGCTCCTGGAATCTGTTGCAGCCATTTTTCCAACTTAGGGGTCACTGCTCCAAGTGCTCCTATCACCACTGGAATCACTGTCACCTTCACCTTCCACATCTTCTCCAGTTGTTCTTTAAGGCCCTGGTATTTCTCCAGCTTCTCATATTCCTTTTTTCTGATGTTACTGTCATTAGGCACTGCCACATCTATTATCATTGCTGTCTTCTGACCCTTGTCTACTATCACGATATCTGGTTGGTTAGCTACCACTTGCTTATCTGTCTGGATCTTGAAGTCCCACAGGATTTTAGCCCTTTCATTCTCCACCACTTTTTCTGGGGTCTCCCACCTGGACGTAGGGGGACTTAGCCCATACACTGTACAGATATTCCTGTATACAATTCCCGCTACTTGGTTGTGGCGTTCGGTGTACGCTGTTCCTGCTTGCATTTTGCATCCTGCCACTATATGTTGGATTGTTTCCGTGGTTTCTTTACATAGTCTACACCTTGGGTCTTGTCTTGTGTGGTAGATCCCTGCTTCTATGGATCTGGTACTTAGGGCTTGCTCTTGTGCTGCTATGATTAGTGCCTATATGGCTATTGTCTATTGGCGTCTTCTAGCATACTTTCTGGTGGTATTTCTCTGCTGAGCCTTGGCAATCGGTCTCTGGGGTTCATGGTATTCAGTTTCTCTATGATTTTCTGTTTCAGATCAGCTGTTGTACCCTCTAGTTGCAGAATTGGATCAGGATTTTCAGAGGGCTGCACATCTTGTTCTTCCAGGTCTTCCTGTGGTGTGGATATACAGTGCAGTTGATCTATCTCAAGTTGTGATAATAGCTTTCTCTTTATGATATTGAAGCGTTGGGTGACTAGTTGTTTCTCAGTAAATGGACATTCAGGTCTTTTATCCATCCATAGTTTCCTCATACGCTTTATGTATCCCCTCTCATTTGGTCTGTTGTAGTTGCATTTTATCAGATCCAGGTTCTCTTGCCTTCTCCATTTATGGTTTGTTCCAGTAGCCCATTTATCATCAGGTTGTCTTGGTTCCTCAACATCTGACACGGACCTTGTTAATCCGGGCGACGTCCGAGCTGGCATGACTCTCTTTGTTCGTGACACTCATGTTTATTGAGGTAGGCATTATAGTGTTAGGGGTCTTGCCTAAGGGCCCCTACTGGTATACTGGTGGATGTGCACTTTAACCACTACGCTATAACAGCCACCAGAAGGTAGGTATTATAGTGTTTAGAGGCTTTTTTTTTTCACCCCCAAGCTATTTGGCAGGGCCAGGATTTGAACCCCAGTCTCCCATGTGGGAGGCAGTGCACTTCACCACTAATAAATTATATATATATATATTATATATATGAACCGAGTTAATTATATTAGTCTGGCCCTCTAAAATCATCCCAACTTCTCATGCGGCCCCATGGGAAAATTAATTGCCCACCCCTGGTCTATGAGCTGAATCTTAAATGAACGTGGGTCAGTCAGCAAGATAATGACCCAAAGCACACAAGTCTTTCTACAAAAAAACAAACAAAAGAATGTTTTGAAAAGGCCAAATCCTGACCTTAAATCATACAGAAACGCTGTTGAAGTACCCAAAGCAATCAGAGCAAGTGAGAAAATTCATCAACAGAAAAGATGACGTGGTCTGCAGGGAGAACCAAGCTAAAATACCTCCAAGCCGATGTGCAGGACTAATCAACAATTTTTGGGAATCTTTATATGCAGTTATTGCTACCAGATACTAAAAAAAAAGTTCACATATATTTCTTACACAAACATGTGGTATTGGATCATTTTCCTCCTAAAATATGACTGTTTTTACAGTTTTTTGTTTTTTTACTCTGGTTTTATTTAATTAGCTTTTAACTTTTTTTATGATTGGTGTGAACATTTGTAGTTTTAGGCCAAATTAATGTAGAAATATGGAGAATTCTGAAGGTTCCTCAAACTTTGAAGCACCATTACATATTACTTGTTTACTTTTATCATTCATTACTAGGTTTAGTATTCTTTGAATACCCAAAAAAAAAAATCTTTTTTCAAGATTAGGGCAGCATAGTCAAGATAATATTACATTTCAACACAAATACCTGAAGATTAAAAAGAAATATTCTTTTATTAAAGAAAAACACATCACAAACACTCTTCTGTTTTACAGGCTCACCGAAGAAGCTTGTCATGCTCCCTGTCAATCCTCTCCAACAGCAATCTTTGATTGTAATGTCTAATCCTTTCATCCACACTCTCCTCTCTTGAATGTCCTATGAATTAAAAAAGAAAAAAAAAGGGTTGACATAAATGTATCAACATTTCTTTCTAAAATAAATTTTTTAAACTTATAGGAATAAGGGTTCAAATTTCCATTTTTATTTTTTTTTAAAGCAACTTAATCTATACATTTGACAATTAGGAACATGATATGAATAACTTCTCTCCAATGTTACACATTGTAAGTATAAAAATAAGCAAATAATTATAGTGTGGTACATTTCAATGTTTTCACTTTTGAAGCGGTTGTAGAACAGACTCTAAAGGCTGCTTTATACGCAGAGACATCGCTAACGATGTCGCTAGTGAAAGCACCCGCCCCTGTCGTTTGTGCGTCACGGGCAAATCGTTGCCCGTAGCGAAAAATATCGCTAGGACGGGTAAAACGGACTTATTTTCCTAGCGACGTCGCTGTGGGCGGCAAAACTCTTTTTTAAGAGGGAGGTTCGTGCGCCGTCACACAGCAGCCCGCCAATAGAAGCGGAGGGGCGGAGAGCAGCCGCATTAATGACACGCACACCTTGTTGCCGGAGGACGCAGGTACGTTGTTGTTCGTCGTTCCCGGGGTGTCACACGTAGCGATATGTGATGCCTCAGGAACGACAAACAACCTGCATCCAGCATGAGCAACGATGTTTAGAAAATGAACGATGTGTCAACGATCAACGATTAGGCATTTTTAATCATTAGCGGTCGCTCGTACGTGTCACACGCAACAACATCGCTAATGAGGCCAGATGTGCGTAATGAATTCCGTGACCCCAGCGATATCTCGTTAGCGATGTCGCTGCGTATAACGGGGCCTTTAGGCGCAACATTGAGGGTTTTTTTTTCCACGTTTTTGTCGCGTTTTAAAGTGCACTGTTAATGACAAACTGCATGCTTTTGCTTCTTCAGCAAAAGTCTATGAGAAATCAGAATTTCCATGCGCATGTTGCAGTTTTTTTGTCAGCGTTTTATTTGTCAAATATTTGTTAAAATCTTTGACAAAAAAAAGCAGCATCTTCATTCTTTTTGTGTTTTTGTCACGTTTTTTTTCACCCATAGAACTCAATGAGGGGATGAAAAAATGGATGGCAAAATGCATGGTAACAAAAGGGTTGCGTTTTGTATGCGATGTACCTGCGTTCTTGTCACAAAAACGCTGGTCACCCACTTTGGTCCAGGATAAAAAAAAAACAAAAACAAACATTGCAGGAGTGGAAATCTCTCTCTCTCTTTTCGCTTCTTACTCACCGATCACCAGCCGGCCACCACACTGCTCCCACACCCTCTCCTTTTTCTCGACCAGCTCATTAGCCTCATTACATATTCACTACACCCACTTATTAGGCTCATACATATTCAGTGCTTCTCCCATCTGTGACTGTTGCCGTCAGATGCAACCGCACGCTGAGTGACAGCTGTCTGACTGCAACCAATGACGAGTCTATATCATACAGGAAAATAAATAAATTTAAAAAAAATAAAATGATGTGTGGTTACCCCAAAATTTTGATACCCAGCCAAGATAAAGTTACGAGTATGAGGATGACGCTGGTGAGGTCATACACAGCGCCGCCTATAATCTCGCGTCTGCACAACTACATCACCGGCACTCGCGCGAGTGAAACTTTATGCCCACAATAGGGGCACAGGGAAATGCTCCTGCGCAAGACTCCAGCAGCGTGGGGCGGCATTATTCATGTAAATCATGACTGGGGGATGGAGAACAGCGGCAGGAGGGAGGACAGGAGCCGAATTAGGGCCCACCCATCTGGCCAACCAAACTCATTTGCATAGGAAACGGAAAGATTTTATAATGTTCTTTAGGGGTCTGCAAGGGGGGCCAGCAACAAGGTGCACCTTCCCAGAATGCAGCCCAGGAGCTGTAGAAGGTGATATTTTTGGTTTAATAGGAAAAAAACTGGTCAAAGGTTCCCTTTAAATATAAGTCCTACCCCAAAAATAAGCACTAGTCTCAGTTCAATAATGAAGTCTCCATGCAGTTAATAAAGTTACAGAATACTGCAGGACACTTCATTATGAAAAGCAGACAGCCCTAAAAAGAGAAGAAAGACAGAAGGCCCTGCAATCATACTCACCAGATGCCAAACGGAAGGACCTGTAGTGAAATGCCCACTCACACACATCAGATCACCAACACATCAGATCGCACACACAATCACACATCAGATCGCACACACACACTCCTCCTGCGGGTCGGAAACAATTGGTATCGCCAGATGTGTTGAGTGTGTGTGTGAGATCTGATGTATGTGTGTGTGTGTCGGCCAGGCGTAGAGGAGGACCGTGAGAAGCATATCTGCTAAGAGCGTCCACCGACGATCTCAGGAGGACCTGGGAGCAATGCAAACGTCTGGGGTTCTCTTGGGGAGGGTGGTCTGCTTTTTTGGGAGGGAAAAAGGCGAAAATAAGCCCAGCACATTTTTCAAAGCAAAAAATAATATAAGACAGTGTCTTATTTTCGGTGAAACCCTGTAGTTCATCCACTGTAATAGACCTTTCATATCACTCACAGATTTCTATTCATTCACCCGTGTTTTTAGACAGAAAATCAGAAATGTATTGCAAGACTTAATAACTGCAGGTGTCAATTTCATAAACTTACAAACTAAAATTATTAAATTATATTTCTGCTGAAGCTAGGAGGATGTAACTTTAATGCAGTACTCTACCAGTGTTTTATTTTATAAATGTACAAAGTTAGCTATGCAGGCATAAACAAGATCCTTTGTTCTTTATTATGTGCACACGTTTTATTTAAATGTATTATTTATAGCTTATCTATCACCTACAGTAATATAAAGTTGAGTATATGTGTGTATATCCGCTAAAGGAATCCACGTCACATTTAAAATCACAAAATTTTGCACAGCCACCTTTTGACTTGGGGAATGTTATAGACTATGTTTTGAGGGAAAATTTTAATCCCACTCTTTACAGCTATTCGCAACCCCCCCCCCCCCCACCAAAAAAAACCCCAAAACCCAATTATTTACTGTTTGGATGTGTGAGGTAATATATTGGCTGTTTTAACAGTTACCTTGGATATTAAGTGGCTTATAGCAACCAATCACAGCTCTGCTTCTATTTTGCTATAAGTCAGTAATAGGAGTTCTGATTGGTTGCTATAGGCATTGAAGGACATTCTTATAAGACTGCTTGTGTGTCAGTTGATATGATTTTGGTGGTGAGAAGGATAGTGGGAGAGACAGATAGATTGGGAGAGAGAGTGGGGAGTGGGAGAGAGACAGAGAGAGAGACTCGGTTACTATCATGGGCAACACCGGGTACTACAGCTAGTCTTGGTATATTTTTTACCCTCTGATATATTTACCCTAAAGAGAAGAGAATAATAAAAGGCGAGTATAATAAATGATGTTTTTATGTTATTGCTTGGGGACTTATGTAGCCTTCTAGAATGCTGTATATAAAAGCTTACTGGTGGTGGCCACAGCTTATATGGGAAAAATCTGGTGACAGGTTCCCATTAAGGGGAATTTGACAGCTGATACATGCTGCTAGAGGATGCTGCAGCAGGTATCAGATGCTGGGTGCATGATTTCAGTCAAGTATGTGTGACTCAAAAGCTGCGACGTTGAAACAAAAAAAAAAAAAGTGTCTAGAAAAATTCACAAATTCAACAAAGGGCAACAGCATTTACCTTAAAGATGGAGGCAACAGATGCCTCTATCTTAATTCATGGGTTTTGCTACATGGTGTTATTGCATTTGATTCTGTGGCCTGAGCAGGTAATCACTGTTGCCCTTTGTTTCTGTGAATTTTTCTGAATTGTTTTGGCAAAATTTAATTCCTCTTTTTGTGGTTTAGCTTTTAAATTTAGTGTCGGGACTTGCAATACATGAGGACCGTTGATGTTGGGTTGGGAGCATCCGTATTTTGGCCAAAATATAAACTAATACCTCATATATATATTTTTTTGCACTTCTATCTTTAGACAGGGTGCAGCCAGGGTCATTAATTTGGGCCTTGTAAACCAGAGTCTCCATTCCTGTGTAATGCACTTATATAGTGCTGGGTAGCCCACCTAGTCTAATAGTAAGGGCGTCGTCAATAGGCTGTAAGCCAGACACTGTGCACCTACATGTGTGAACGGCGCCCTATACAAGCCATTTGTGTGCAATTTTAATACTAAGCAATCAGCCCCTCCATGGAGTGGCAGTGTGTGAGTGGTTGCTCCATCAGTGCTATGCACCTGTTGCCTCCATCTTTATTAAGGAGTTTTGTTGCATCCTGTTACTACATTTTATTCTGTGGCCTGGGCAGGTAAACACTTTTGACCTTTGTTTCTGTGAATTTTTCTGAATTTTTGGGGGGAAATTTGATTCCTCCTGTCATTTAGCTTTTAAAACTGGTGTCTGTGTGTGTGAGAGGGAGACACATGTTACTACAGGAGAATGGCCTCAGTTGCTGGGAACTTGTCTGTCCAGCTAGTCTCCAGTGCAGCTCTGTATCTAAAGTATCTTTTTCTCAGAAACGTAGCTTTTCAGAGTCAAAATTACCTGGCTGAAACCATGCAACCAATTCCTTACATGATACTTGTTGACCAGGCAGCATCTATAAGCTCACAAGGGCGTACTAACGTGCTATTCAATGCAGCATCACCAGCGGTGACGTGCGTACCAGAGCCAGTGTTCGCTGTGACCGCTCTTCTGAACTCCCTGCACTTCCAGTTATGTGCAGTAGACCTCTCTGAAGCTGGGACGCGTACACACGTCTTCATACTGCGTATGACCAGAAGTGCCGACATTCAGAGCGCGGTCACAGTGAACACAGGTACGCGCATCACCGCTGGTGATGCTGAATTGAACAGAATGTTATTACGCCCCTGTGGGTGTGCGAACATACTAAGAGGTTGGCTTGTCAGGGGATATAATGCCCTTGGGACTAGTCCCCGCGTGCTCAGTAGCATAAGATAAAAGATCTTTAGACATACTTTTTCTAAAGATCTCTTTATCCATGCTAGTGTATACAGGGACGGTTAGGCAGGGATTAGAAATATGCACCCAGAACTGCTTGTGATTCTGGGTGCATATTGCACCTGACAGGTTCCCTTTAAAATCATAATTTTTTTTAGCGAGAAATCATCCCTAAGACTAGTAAACCTGCTGCCATGTAGTTCTCCATAATCATGAGTTCTGTAGAACGCTTTCACCACCATCGACTACAGCTTTCGACCTATGCCTGCAGAAGTGGTGTAGGTTGGGTTCTACACAGCTAAGCATTTAGAGAGCCACTGAACCTGCATCAGAGAACACAATTGTTTAAAAAAACTGGAGAGTCTTCAGTGGTTGATACCTTTTAATGGCTAAATGAAAAGATGGTAATAAATAGCAAGCTTTTGAGATCACTCAGGTCTCTTCATCAGGCATGGTATAACACATAATCTGAAGAGTCACATTTATACACAACAGGACATAGAATAATGCAGTAAGTAAGACACGTGATGTGAAGTACATTATCAGTATGGGAAAAGGACAAACTGTTATGGTAGGAAATTGGAGCAGTTCATAGAAAAAGAGTGTGAAAGTTTTATTGTCCTTTGATTGAGGTCTGGTCCAAAGTAGTGGTGCCCCCAGATGCTCTGAGGAGCATATTTCTTAACCCCTTCATGACCGTGGACATACCGATACATCCTAAAAAATGAAGGGGTAATCACTGCTGGCTGCTGTGATGAGCCGGAGGTGATCACTGCACATGTCTGCTGATTTGAACAGCAGAGTACATTGATACCTCACATGTGGCAGAAATCAACCGCTTGGGAGCACAGCAGGGCTCGGAAGAGAAGGAGCGCCATTTGACTGCAAAATTGGCTGGAATCATTGGTGAACTTTATGTCGCATTTGGAGAGCTCCTGAAGTGCCTAAACAGTGGAGCTCCCCCACAACTGACCCCCCCCCCATTCTGGAAACAAGACCCATCAAGGATTTTATCCAGAGGTACAGTAAGCATTTCAAACTCACAGGTACTTCCCAGAATTTGATAATCTTAGGTCGTCGTATTGAAAATTTTCATTTTTTTCACAAAAATGTTGCTTTAGCACCAAGTTTTTCACTTTCTCAAGAGGCAACACCAAAAAGTAGACCCACAGTTTGTCATCCAATTTCTTATGAGCGCAGTGATACCCCACATGTGGCCAAAAACCTTTGTGTGGACAAACGGGAACGCTCGGAACGGAAGAAGCACCATTTGAATTTTGGAAGAGTTGAAAAATTGCAGGCACCATGTCGCATTTGCATGACCCCTAGGGTTTCTATACAGCAGAAACCCCCAACAAGTGACTCCATTTTGGAAACTAGAGCCCTCAAGGATTTTATTCATGAGTATAGGGAGCATTTTGAATCCACAGTTACTTCACAAAAATATTGCTGCTGCAGAGCCAAATTTCTCACTTTTAGGCTATGTGCCTTTGATCCGGCGGCACTACGTCTAGGACGCAGTGTCAGTCATCCAGCAGAGAAGCGAGAATGGACCACGGAAGAACGCAGCAGTCTGTGCCCACGATCTGGGTTCGGGCCGCTGCGGAATTCAGATCTATTCTCCCTGCGGAGAACACTCCTCTCCACAGCATAAATGGACATCCTGCAGCTCGGGAAGCTTTGCCGCAGGTCAGTTGACACTGCGGACAGTACACTCACAGTCAGCAGGAGATTTTTAAACATTTTTCAATTGCGCTTGTTCTGCGCAATGCAGCATTTTGGACACCGTGAAAACATTCTGTGTCCAAAGTGCTGCAAATCCTGATCGTGGGCACGCAACCTAAAAAGCTACGATGGATGGATGGATATAAAGATAGATGTCAAAGACATATATAATGTCCCACCCTCTAAATATTATACACTTGCACCCTTTAGTGAGTGACTTTCATGTGGCACTAAAAGGTGTTAAGAGGTTTTAACCTTAGTCAATTATTTCACACAAACAATGGAGTCCCAAGACAAGGATGAGGAGGGGAGGTATGTACATTTTAAAATAACAGGTCCGTTGGATGATTTTAGTATTCACAATATATATGCACCTAACGTTGAACAGAAAACATTCTTTCTATATGTCACTAATAAAATCCTAGTGGACACAGCGCTTAACTAAGTTGTGGGAGGGGATTTTAATACGTTTTTTCAACTGAGGAGAACAGGCGGTATAACTGACAACTGGAGAGTAAGGGGACTAAAGCAGAGAGGCCGCTGAACACTCTTTTGAGGGATACTGCACAGGACAGCTGGAGGTTACAGCATCCACATGAACGTGAGTTTACGCATTATTCGCAACCGCATGATACATGGTCGAGGATTGACTATATTCTGGTTAGTTAAATTATGACTAAAAGGGTTACACAGGTGAAAATCGAGGATTTAGTGATTTCAGATCATAGCTCGGTAACGGTTGACGTGTTAGAAAGAGTTCACAGAGGTTCAGATTACCGTACATTTGGCGGTTCCTTACATTTCTACAAAGAAATAGTAACTTCCAAAGAATTTTAAAGGAGTGGTGGGAAGAATTTTTAAGGACGAATGGTTAACACGCGCAGGAGGCATCATTATTCTGGGAGACGGCTAAAGCGGTTCTATGGGATAGAATAATGGAACATACAGCTAAGCTTAAAAAGCAGGTATATAAGCGATATCAAGAGGCAAGTAGTATTCTTAGACAGACATATACTAAATATTTGAAAAATAAGTCTAGGTGGGCGAAGGAGGAGTGACTGGAGGAAAAACAGGGATTTGAGGTGTGGGCGGAAAGAAGAGAAGACTTCGTTAGGTCACAGCAAGAAGGTACAGTAGATTTGGGCATAAAGCAGGGAAGTTGTTATGCAATTTAGCTAGGGGAAGGAGGCCAGTGAATTTCATAGTGAGCAAGGCTAGAAAAGATGGGAATCAGTCGACTTATCCAAAGAAAATGAATAAGGGAGGGAATATCATGCTAAGTTATATAGTAGAAGAGGGAAATAGATTGAAAGAGGAAAGGAATGGCTGGAGCAGTTACAACTTTCACAGGTTTCTCAGTAAAAACTGAGTCCGTTGAATAAGGAAATAACTCCAGAGGACGTTCAGATGGCAATAGGGGAGTTGAACATCATGAAAGCGCCAGGACCTGATGGATTCAGCAAGAGATTTTTATGAGGCTCTAAAAGAGAAAATATCACCAACTCTTGGCAGCATGTTTCACACTAGAACTACTGGACTCGTGACACCTATATACAAGTAAAATATATCTTTGTACCGTGTTAGCCAGTAGAGATAAAAAAAATTGTTTAAAAGAAATGTCCAAATGTCCAACTGGGGGTCTGTATGTAGGGGAGACAGGACAACAGCTCAGGACAAGGATGAATTCTCACCGCCACACAATTAGAGAAAGGATGGATCTACCTGTGGCCAAACATTTTTGTAACCCAGACCACAGCATCATGGACATGAAATTGCTGGTATTGAAAGGAAACTTCAAGTCCCAGAGAGATAGGAGACTATGGGAGTACAAACTTATGATGACCTTTGACACATTCAGAGAAGGAATGAATGTGTCTCATGGATTCATGTCTTTTTACATCAGTTAAAAGATGTGCTCCTCTGACCATCCGAGCGTGTCACAGCCCAGGCCAGACCCTTATCAGAGGACAATAAAACTTTCACACTGAACTGCAGCAGTATTTATGGCCACAACAGTTTGTCCCCCTGCCATAGTGATAGTTCTGTTTCATATAACTTTTTTTTTTTTACTGCACTATTCTAAGTCCTGTTGTGTATAAATATGTGACTCTTCAGATTTTGTGTTATACCATGCCTGATGAAGAGACCTGAGTAGTCTCGAAAGCTTGCAATTATTACCATCTTTTCAGTTAGCCATTAAAAGGTATCAACCACTGATGACACCTATATAGAAATACATAGTGCAAAGTAGTCAAAATGACTACCTCAGTAGTTCTAGTGTTAATAAGATCTTGGGGGGAATGGAGATATCTGGCAATCTTAACACTGCGCACATAAAACTTATACCAAAAGGGAATAAAAATCTGGATAACCCTTCAAACTATAGACCAATCTCTCTCATAAATCAAGATCTTAAGCTGTTATCTAAATTAATAGCCAATAGACTTGTTTAGACTTAGTATTACCTAGGCTAATAGGTCCGGAACAAGTTGGGTTTGTAAAGGGGAGATCGGCGGACGGATGTGTGGAAAGCCATGTTGGTATTAGATGTGGTAGGAGAGAACTAGAAAAGGTGGAAAAGGCGTTTGATAATGTCAAGTGGTCATGGCTGGAACTGGTGCTGGACAAAATTGGGCTACGAGGGGAGTTTAGGACATTTTTACGAATCCTGTATGCTAATCTGCAGGCATGAGTGTCGACGCCTGGTTTTCTATCACCCGTCTTCCCATTGACAAAAGGAAACCAGATAAGGGTGCCCAATGTCTTCTCTGTTATTTAATTTAGCTATTGAGCCACTATTGATACTGCTGAACGGGGGGGCAATGTTTTGAGGGAACACGTAAAGAAAAGTTATTTTCAACGCTGTTTGCGGATGATATTTTATTCATGAATAAACCGCAAAAGGAGCTTCCTAATGTACTCCAACAGATAGGAATTTTTGGCTCGTTTGCAGGTTTTAAACTTAACACATCAATATGTGAACTGTTTCTAAAACAGAATCAGTTGCCACCAGCGGAGGATGCTGGGAGTGGGGTAAGTATATGTGGGATAACGGTTGCCAAGTTATCAATCAAGTCCTTAGGGATACAGTTAGGGAGGCAGATGGAGTTGATTTATTCTCTAAATTTCACTCCTGTAATTGGGAAAATAGGAAGGGAACTAAAGGCATGGGCTGATTTACCATTAACGCTGCTTGGGAGAAATCACCTCATCAAAATGATGAGTTTTCTGAAGTTACTTTACCCATTACAGACCATCCCCCTGCTATTAAAACAGACCGATGTGAATAAACTGAATAAGATAATCCCAGCATTTTTAGTGCTGAAAAACTGATGTTGCTTTTTGAAAAGGGAAGGATTAAATTACCGAATATTAAGAAGTATAATCTCGCATGTTTGATGCAACAGGTCATTGCCTGGCTGAGAAAAACAAATAGTCACTCGGATACTGGAATAGAATTTGAATTTTGCAAACCCTGGGACCTGGGGGCGCTCCTTCATATTTCGCTTTTAAAAATTACCCAATCGAATCAAAAACTCTTTGGTCTATAAAGATACAGTGATGGCAAGGAAAGCAGTTAAGAAAAAATTTAATTTGTCTTGGCGAATTTCCAAATATCTGAACATGTGGTGTTATCCAGATTTTCAATTGGGGCGGGAGAACAAGCTTTTTACGGAGTGGAGGGAGAAAGGAATAACATTGGTAAGGGAGCTACTACATGATTCTGAACATAGGTGGTTGACATGTCAAGAGGTGGTGGAAAAGTATAGGTTGTGTCCATTTCAATCTATTCAGTATGCTCAAGTTAAGGGAGGAGTTATGCAACTTCTGCGGGATGTAAAAAAGGAACAAACATCTAATAAAATGGACTTGGTAATTATGAGAGACATCAGTACTATATAATGATTTGAGAGAGATACTAGTCCAGTTTAGCTTGGAAAAAAAAAATTAAAAGTTGGGCTAGACAGTTGGGTGATGCGGAAGTGGGGGAGAAGATACTTCAAGGGTAAGTTGGTAATGAGAAAAGCGGTAATTAATGAAGGGTGGAGGGATACACAATTTTCAGATAATCTATAGAGCTATATTTGGTTTAAACGTACCGAACAAGCATGGTCCGAATGGGTTGCAGAATTTTCCCAAATGCAATACTCCAAAAAACACGTTTCATGGGATATGGGATTGTCCCGCGATTCAGAAATTGTGGAAAAAGGTACAGGGCTTACTTGAGACCATATGGGGAGTAAGAAAGGAGCTAGATCTGATGTTATAGTTATTCCATTATAGGAATCAAGAGGGAGAAGATCAGGGGGAAGTCCAGGAGACAGGTTTATTATTATTGTTCCACAGAATCTCAATGGTAAGTAAAAATTGTATTTTACGCAAATGGCTGGAAGGAGGTACACCATGTGTAGTGGAAGTGGCGTCTCAGATTAAATCAATACTTAATGTAGAAAAAGTTGAAGCAAAACAGAGCAAAGATAAATTGACAGAGAAGTTCTTTAACACATGGAGGAAATTTATACTAGGGCAGTATTCAGAAAACAATATAGTAAACCCCTTTACCTGTTCAGAATGGTATCTATTAGAAGATATACAAGGCAAGCTGGGGAAATTAAAACTCCATACGTAGGGCATCTAAGAATGGTACCATGAAACTTGGGTGCCGGGTAGGGGACTGCAGGGTGAACTGTGAAGGGGTTTTTTTTGTTATACAGTGGGTACGGAAAGTATCCAGACCCCTTTGAATGTTTCACTGCAGCCATTTGGTAAATTCAAAAAAGTTCATTTTTTTTTCACTAATGTACGCATCTTGACAGACAAAAAACAAATGAAGAAATTTTTGCAAATGTATTAAACAAGAAAAACTGAACTATCACATGGTCATAAGTATTCAGACCCTTTGCTCAGGATTGAGCAGACGCACCCTTTTGAGCTAGTACAGCTATGAGTCTTCTTGGGAATTATGCAAAAAGTTTTTCACCCCTGGATTTGGGGATCCTCTGCCATTCTTCCTTGCAGATCCTCTCCAGTTCCGTCAGGTTGGATGGTGAACGTTGGTGGACAGCCACTTTCAGGTCTCTACAGAGATGTTCAATTGGGTTTAGGTCAGGGCTCTGGCTGGGCCAGTCAAGAATGGTCACAGAGGTGTTCTGAAACCACTCCTTTGTTATTTTAGTTGTGTGCTTAGGGTCATTGTCTTGTTGGAAGGTAAATTTTCAGCCACGTCTGAGGTCTTGAGCACTCTGGAAGATGTTTTCTTCCAGGATATCTCTGTATTTGGCCGCAATCATATTTCCTTCAATTGTAACCAGTCATCCTGTCCTTACAGCTGAAAAGCATCCCCATAGCATGATGCTGCCACCACGTTTCACTGTTGGGATTGTATTGGGCAGGTTATGAGCATTGCCTGGTTTTCTCCACACATACCGCTTAGAATTATCACCAAAAAGATTTATCTTTGTCTCATTAGACAAGAGAATCTTATTTCTCATAGTCTGGGAGTCCTTCATGTGTTTTTTTGCAAATTCTAGGCGGACTTTAATGTGTCTTGCACTGGGGAGAGGCTCTGTCGGGCCACTCTGCCATAAAGGCCCGACTGGTGAAGAGCTGCAGTGATAGTTTACTTTGTGCAACTTTCTCCCACCTCCCTACTGCATTTCTGGAGCTCAGTCACACTGATCTTGGGAGTCTTCTTTACCTCTCTCACCAAGGCTCTTCTCCCACGATTGCTCAGTTTGGCTGGACGGCCAGGTCTAGGAGGAGTACTGGTGGTCCCAAATGTCTTTGATTTAAGGATTATGGAGGCGACTGTGCTCTTAGGAACCTTGAGTACTGCAGAAATTCTTTTGTAACCTTCGCCAGATCTGTGTCTTGCCACAATTCTGTCTCTGACCTCCTTGGGTAGTTCCTTTGACCTCAAAAAAAAATTTCTAAAAAAAAAGTGGGGTCCCCAAAAATTAGATCATCAGCCAAGGTAAAACAGACAGCTGGGGTCTGGTATTCTCAGGGTGAGAAGGGCTATGGTTATTTGGCCTTTCCCAACCTAAAAATAGCAGGCCGCAGCTGCCCCAGAAGTGGAGCATCCATTAGATGTGCCAATCCTGGCACTTTGCACAGTCTCATCCCATTGCCCTGGTGCGGTGGCAAACCGAGTAATATAAGTGGTTGATACCAGCTGCGTAATGTCAGCTGGCATCAAGCCCTGATGTTAGTAATGTTGTGGCGTCTATCAGATACCCAACATTACTTACCCAGTCAGTAATAAAAAACAAAACAAAACAAAACAAAAAAACCACATTCCCTCTTTCACTAAATTTATTGAAAAGAAAAAAAAATCCAGTCTGCCGTAATCCATTTTGGAGGTCCCATGATAACTCATCATTCCAGGATATGGGAGGCACGCTCAGGGAAAGTATCCCCCATTTTATGGAAGTGGAAGCACTCCATGTGAGGAGTGTGGGTGCTTTGACCCCACTGAGAATACTGCAGCTACATTCCTCGGGTCCACACAAGGGCAGTGTGATGACCTGCAGTAACCTCAGTTCTCACTACGCGCATGGAGCCAGCTGAGAGCCGCGATCTGCACTTGCAGCCGCCATTTTTAAGAAAGAGGGGTGCCAAAAGATTGGCGCTGCAGCAGGTACTGGGGGGAACCAGGAGAGGACCGGGGATGACATTTGGAGTACTTTTCTGTCTCATAGAAATCACAAGATAAAAGATGAATGCGGCAGGCATTTTAGATGATCGGAAGGGGGACCAGGGGAGGACTTTGGACACACCGGGGGACAGAGGGGTCCGAGGGAGGACATTTATCTTCCATCTGACATGTTTGATCATGCCAGGTGGGAGATAAATAATTTTGTAACGGTGCTACCATTTACTGTAGCGTGATAACAGTTATACGGAGTATAACTGATCACATGACCAGGGAATGGAAAAAAATAGCCCGAATCGTGATCTCCAGGGTTTCAGCTACCAGGGTAGCTGAAACCCTGGAGATTTTCCGACGCTAGGGGGCGCTATTGTGACGTCCCTGGACTATCAGGTCATCACAGGGTACTGTACAAGCTGCCCTTCCGTGCAGTATTCCGCCTCCCTCTTGGTTCTGGGTCCCTATCTAACAGTGTTGCCTCCAACAGAAAATCAAATCCTAGAAACACCCTGCACCACACCCACCAGGCACACCAGTGGACGGCTTGAGTGGAATAGTCACCCAACTGGGAGTCAGGGAGGGGAAGTGAGGAGTGTAGTGAGTAGTGAGTTAGGGAGTAGCCCTCGAGCTGTGAGGAGCTCAGAGGAGGTTCGGAGTGGTGGCTCCTAGAGAAGCTGTCTAGGTTGCAGATGGTGGTCTGGGCCTAGAGGAGTCGGACCCCCGGGTCGCATGGGATTGTGGCAAGGTGTCTGGACTTGTCGAGGAGGACAGCCGGCAGCCTAACATTGTCACCGGTCTGGGACCAAAGGCACGTTGAGGTACATGGACCCTAAGTCGGGGAGTAGCTTCAGGCAACCCGAAAATTCACCTGAGGAGAACGGAGCCTTTATGATCTGTTCCCACCCACTCCAGAATCAGGGCATTAGTGCAACGAGGGGGATAGGACTTTCCAATCCAAAACGGTCCAGAAAATCCCAAGCGTGAGCCCTGAGAGCAGACCCTCACACTTAGCCATAGTGGGGAGTGGGGCCCGGCAAGTTCCATACTAGTGGGCCACCACGTTGAAATTAAACTCACCAGGCAACACTATAGGGGATGGAACCCAGACGAGCTCCCCTCAGCGGCAGTGGAACCCAGAGAATTTGTTTACCCGGTTGTCAGCATCTGCTTATGAACTGAGTACAAGAGACCCCTGCACCCCACGGCACCCCTCACCGAGTCCCGGGGCATCCCCCTACCCGTGGAGGGCTAAGACAACTTGCTGCCACACTTCATCACCTCGGGTACTCCCAACGGCAGCGGCGGTACTCCCCAAATTACCGCACACCACGGGTGGCGTCACAAACTATAAATCAACTCCCCTGTAAATAACCCTTTCATTTGAGTTGCCGCACAACCCCCGGGTCCGGAGACCCTCGAGCCACAGCGAACCCGGATCAGAGCAGCTCGGCTGCTTCCACGGGGAAAGCATACTTCACCATTCTTTCTTGCTGCAGTTTTAATTCTTTTGGCTGTCGTAAAATTGGTTAAAAATAAAAAAGTAAAGTAATAAAAGCATTTCACATCATATATTCAACACCACAGATATGAAACACAAATTAACTAAAATGGTTACCCAAATAATGTGAAGTACTTTATCTGCAACTTCTTATTCAACAACCTTTTGATAAACCACATTCTTCATTTTTCCTTCCAGTGTAAGACTTAGGCGGGCTTTGCACATTACGACATCGCAAGCCGATGCTGCAATGTCGAGTGCGATAGTCCCCGCCCCTGTCACAGGTACGATATCTTGTGATAGCTGGCGTAGCGAAAATTATCGCTACGCCAGCTTCACATGCACTCACCTGCCCTGCGACCGTCGCTCTGGCCGGCGACCTGCCTCCTTCCTAAGGGGGTGGGTCGTGCGGCGTCATAGCGACGTCACACGGCAGGCGGCCAATAGTGGCGGAGATGAGCAGGATGTAAACATCCCGCCCACCTCCTTCCTTCTCATTGCAGCCGGGAGGCAGGTAGGAGATGTTCCTCGCTCCTGCGGCTTTACACACAGCGATGTGTGCTGCCGCAGGAACGAGGAACAAAATCATACCTGTCGCTGCACCGGCATTATGGAAATGTCAGAGAATACACTGATGATACGATAACGACGCTTTTGCGCTCATTCATCGTATCAAAAAGATTTTACACACTACGACATCGCAAGTGACACCAGATGTGCGTCACTTTCGATTTGATTTGACCCCACCGACATCGCACCTGCGATGTCTTAGTGTGCAAAGCCGCCCTAAAGTGGGCTTTACACGTTGCGACATCGCTACCGATATATCGTCGGGGTCCCGTCATTAGTGACGCACATCCGGCGCCGGTAGCCACATCGCAACGTATAACTCCTAGGTGCGACGATGAACGAGCGCAAAAGCGTAAAAAATCGCTGATCTGTGTCACGTCGTTCATTTCCATAATGTCATTACTGCTGCAGATACGATATTGTTTGTCATTCCAGCAGCATCACATATCGCTGTGTGTGTGAAACGGCAGGAACGACAAACATCTCCTTACCTGCGTCCACCAGCAATGCGGAAGGAAGAAGGTGGGCGGGATGTTATGTCCCGCTCATCTCTGCCCCTCCGCTTCTATTGGCCGGCCGCTTAGTGACATCGCGGTGACGCCGAACGCATCTCCCCCTTGAAGGAGGGATTGTTCAGCAGTCACAGCGACGTCGCCGACCAGGTATGTGCGCGTGAAGCTGCTGTAGTGATAATGTTCGCCACGGCAGCAAGCACCAGATATCGCATGTACGATGGGGGTGGGCGCTATCGCACTCGACATCGCTAGCAATTGCTAGCGATGTCGCAGCGTGTAAAGCCCGCCTAAGGCTGCTTACACACATCCATTTTTTGGCGTCAGGCACAATCCGGCGCTTTGCGGGAAAAATGCATCAGTTTGTTTTTTTTTGCCGCCGGATAAGTTTTTTCCTTATAGACTTTTAATAGCGCCGGATTGTGCCGCATGTACTCGCGTTTGATCCGTTTTTTGCCGGATGCAGCAAAAATAGTCATTCCAGCGACCGCACAGGACGCAAGAGAGTAACGTTTTATGCCAGCAGCAAAAGAACGCATGGCGCTGGATGCGGCGCTGTGCTTCATGGTGCATAATGAAAAAGTCTATGTGAGCCGGATTCGGTGGCATGCATCAAATGCCAGAAGCATGTGCCAGATCCGGTTTTTACTTCTGGGCATGCCCAGAAGCTATATAAATTCATTTCTGGTCAGAAAATCTCTCTCTCTCACTCTCCGATCACTGGCGCGCAGCGCTACACAGCTGTCACACTGCTCTGACGGCTTCTCCTGATTTGAAAATGCCGGCCGCTCATTATTCCATCTCATATTCACTGCTTCCCCCGCCCACCGATGCCTATGAATGGTTGCAGGCAGACTCGCCCCCACGCTGAGTGAAAGCTGAATAGGATAACTGAAGTGAGCACTAATATATATATTATGAGTGCAAGCCAAAAATTGCATACTATATACGGATAAGGCTGCACATCAAACTTAGGTAATAGTATAATGCCTCAAGCATATGGACAAATATTGGAATATACAATGAAAAATGCTACTTGCTAATTTGAACATGTGAATAATGAATTGCATACCTGCCATGAATATTAGGAAAAAGGAGATATTTAGCAATCGCATTGATCAATGTAACTGAGCCCCAAGGCCTCGTCAAGGCATATCTCTATATTGGGGTCCCTAGCTCTGTGACCCTAACTGTGTGTCATCTCATTGCAATTAAAAACTGCTTTTCCTAATATTCATGGCAGGTATGCAATTCATTATTCACATGTTCAAATTAGCAAGTAGCATTTTTCATTGTATATTCCAATATTTGTCCATATGCTTGAGGCATTATAATATTACCTAAGTTTGATGTGCAGCCTTATCCGTATATAGTATGCAATTTTTGGCTTGCACTCATAATATATATATTAGTGCTCACTTCAGTTATCCTATTCAGTTATATGTAGTTTTTTTTCTGAATGTGAACACAGCTCCGCCCCTTTCGGCCATGTTTTTTCCATTTCCTATATAAGAAAGTCCTTAGTTACCCCTCTCCACCCATAGCAGTTTTTAATTGCAATGAGATGACACACAGTTAGGGTCACAGAGCTAGGGACCCCAATATAGAGATATGCCTTGACGAGGCCTTGGGGCTCAGTTACATTGATCAATGCGATTGCTAAATATCTCCTTTTTCCTAATATTCATGGCAGGTATGCAATTCATTATTCACATGTTCAAATTAGCAAGTAGCATTTTTCATTGTATATTCCAATATTTGTCCATATGCTTGAGGCATTATACTATTACCTAAGTTTGATGTGCAGCCTTATCCGTATATAGTATGCAATTTTTGGCTTGCACTCATAATATATATATTAGTGCTCACTTCAGTTATCCTATTCAGTTATATGTAGTTTTTTTTCTGAATGTGAACACAGCTCCGCCCCTTTCGGCCATGTTTTTTCCATTTCCTATATAAGAAAGTCCTTAGTTACCCCTCTCCACCCATAGCAGTTTTTAATTGCAATGAGATGACACACAGTTAGGGTCACAGAGCTAGGGACCCCAATATAGAGATATGCCTTGACGAGGCCTTGGGGCTCAGTTACATTGATCAATGCGATTGCTAAATATCTCCTTTTTCCTAATATTCATGGCAGGTATGCAATTCATTATTCACATGTTCAAATTAGCAAGTAGCATTTTTCATTGTATATTCCAATATTTGTCCATATGCTTGAGGCATTATACTATTACCTAAGTTTGATGTGCAGCCTTATCCGTATATAGTATGCAATTTTTGGCTTGCACTCATAATATATATATTAGTGCTCACTTCAGTTATCCTATTCAGTTATATGTAGTTTTTTTTTTTCTGAATGTGAACACAGCTCCGCCCCTTTCGGCCATGTTTTTTCCATTTCCTATATAAGAAAGTCCTTAGTTACCCCTCTCCACCCATAGCAGTTTTTAATTGCAATGAGATGACACACAGTTAGGGTCACAGAGCTAGGGACCCCAATATAGAGATATGCCTTGACGAGGCCTTGGGGCTCAGTTACATTGATCAATGCGATTGCTAAATATCTCCTTTTTCCTAATATTCATGGCAGGTATGCAATTCATTATTCACATGTTCAAATTAGCAAGTAGCATTTTTCATTGTATATTCCAATATTTGTCCATATGCTTGAGGCATTATACTATTACCTAAGTTTGATGTGCAGCCTTATCCGTATATAGTATGCAATTTTTGGCTTGCACTCATAATATATATATTAGTGCTCACTTCAGTTATCCTATTCAGTTATATGTAGTTTTTTTTCTGAATGTGAACACAGCTCCGCCCCTTTCGGCCATGTTTTTTCCATTTCCTATATAAGAAAGTCCTTAGTTACCCCTCTCCACCCATAGCAGTTTTTAATTGCAATGAGATGACACACAGTTAGGGTCACAGAGCTAGGGACCCCAATATAGAGATATGCCTTGACGAGGCCTTGGGGCTCAGTTACATTGATCAATGCGATTGCTAAATATCTCCTTTTTCCTAATATTCATGGCAGGTATGCAATTCATTATTCACATGTTCAAATTAGCAAGTAGCATTTTTCATTGTATATTCCAATATTTGTCCATATGCTTGAGGCATTATACTATTACCTAAGTTTGATGTGCAGCCTTATCCGTATATAGTATGCAATTTTTGGCTTGCACTCATAATATATATATATTAGTGCTCACTTCAGTTATCCTATTCAGTTATATGTAGTTTTTTTTCTGAATGTGAACACAGCTCCGCCCCTTTCGGCCATGTTTTTTCCATTTCCTATATAAGAAAGTCCTTAGTTACCCCTCTCCACCCATAGCAGTTTTTAATTGCAATGAGATGACACACAGTTAGGGTCACAGAGCTAGGGACCCCAATATAGAGATATGCCTTGACGAGGCCTTGGGGCTCAGTTACATTGATCAATGCGATTGCTAAATATCTCCTTTTTCCTAATATTCATGGCAGGTATGCAATTCATTATTCACATGTTCAAATTAGCAAGTAGCATTTTTCATTGTATATTCCAATATTTGTCCATATGCTTGAGGCATTATACTATTAGCTGAGTGAAAGCTGTCTTACTGCAACCAATCACAGCCGACGGTGGGCTGGTCTATATCCTGCAGTAAAATAAATTATTTAATAAAAAAGGTGTGCGGTCCCCCCCAATTTTGATACCAGCCAAGATAAAGCCACACAGCTGAAGGCTGGTATGTTCAGGACGGGGAGCCTCACGTTATGGTGAGCTGGGGGGGCTAAAAATATCAGCCAGCAGCCACCCGGAATTGCCGCATCCATTAGATGCGACAGTCCCAGGACTCTACCCGGCTCATCCCGAATTGCCCTAGTGCGGTGGCAATCGGGGTACTAAGGAGTTAATGGTAGCTCATAGCTGCCATTAAGTCCTAGGTTAATCATGGCAGGCGTCTGAGACACTCCCCATGATTAACCTGTAAGTTAAAGTAAATAAACACAGACTGAAAAAATCCTTTATTTGGAATAAAAGACAACAGCCTCTTTCACCACTTCATTAATCCCCAAATTCCCCTCCAGGTCCGACGTAATCCACACGACCTCCCACGAAGCTTTCATCTCTGCTACATCGAAAGTTGACAGTAGCGGCCGTAGAACACCGCCGCTCGATGTGAGCTCCACAGAGCAACTGAAGTGAGTCGCGCTGTCAGCGGTGACGTCACTCAGGCAATGCCTGTGTGTGCAGTGATGATGGGGGCGGTAGTGCCTGCGTATGTGCAGTGATGATGAGGGTGGTAGTGCCTGTGTGTGTGCGGTGATGATGGGGGCGGTAGGGCCTGTGTGTGTGGGATGATGATGGGGGCGGCAGTGCCTGAGTGTGTGCGGTGATGATTTGGGCGGTAGTGCTGGTGTGTGCGGTGATAATGTGGGCGGTAGTGCCTGCGTTGATGATGGGGTCTCTCTCTCTCACTGTCTCCCTTTGGCATTAAAAAAAAAAACAAAAAACAAAACGGACCAGTTTTTTGCTGAATCCGTCGCATCAGTTTTTCCACAATCTGCGATGGATCTGTTGCATCAGGTACAAACCGGATTGTGCCTGATGGCAAAAACCGGATATGTGAAAGTAGCCTAACAGATTTTTGGCAGTTCCAACTCTTCAACAGGCCACATAAAGTTGACCATGAGAAAAGCATAGAGACTGCAAATCGATTCCTGCTACTTTCAAGGACTGCTTCTAAGGCCTCTTTCACACGTCTGTGAAAAACCACGCACATTTTTCACGGACGTGTCAGAGGTGCGTTTTGCCCTCTGTGGCCAGTGTTTATGGGCTACATGTGTCACAGATAACACACAGAGAACGGAACTTTCTTCTCACCTGTCCCTGGCATCGCTGTCCGTGGTGCTGATCTTCGGTCTCCAGCCCTGCAGACTCCCCGCTGCTGCTGCTTCCGGCCGCAGTGAAGTGAATATTCAATGAGCATAATGAGCGGCGGTCAGCAGCAAGTGACAGCAGCGGCAGAGACTGCAGGGCTGGAGAAGGTGAGTAATGTTTTGTTTTTTTTTCTCACAGACACATGTCTTCTCTTTGGTGCGTGTCACATGGAACACATCCATGTGGTCCATGTGTGTTACGTGTGACACGTTTGCGTTCCGTATGACACCCGTGATGCCGGAGAGAAAACGGACATTTCGGCGTGAGAAACACACGGACACACGTAAGTACAGAACGGATACACGTTCCGTTCGCAAATACTTACGTGTGTCCGACACCATAGGAATACCTAGGTTTACGTGTGTACGTGTCTCCGGTACGTGAGAAAACTGCCAAACACGTACCGGAGGCACGTACGTGTGAAAGAGGCCTCAGCCTTGTTAATGAAAATTGCAAATGCCGGTCAAACTAAGAACTGGAGGCGTTTAAAATCAAAAAGGCAAATCAGATGGAATGAGTGGAATTGTTAGAACGTAAAAGTTCTCTCCTTTTCACATCATGTCAAAATGGTTGCATCAATTACACACATGGTCAAAATTGTTGGTACCCCTCGTTTAATGAAGGAAAAACCCACAATGATCACAGAAATAACTTATATCTGACAAAAGTAATAATAAATAAAAAAAATCTATGAAAATGAACAAATGAAAGTCAGACATTGCTTTTTAACCATGCTTCCACAGATTTTTTTTTTTTTAAAAAAATAAATAAATAAAACTCATGAATAGGCCAGGACAAATGATGGCCCTTAACTTATTTGGTTGCACAACCTTTTGAGGCAATCACTGCAATCAATTGATTCCAGAAACTGTCAATGAGACTTCTGCACCTCTCGACAGGTATTTTGGCCCATTCCTCGAGAGCAAACTGCTCCAGTTGTCTCGTGTTTGAAGGCTGCCTTTTCCAGATGGCATGTTTCAGCACTTTCCAAAAGATGCTCAATAGGATTTAGGTCAGGGCTCATAGAAGGCCACTTAAGAATAGTCCCATGTTTTCCTCTTAGCCATTCTTGGGTGTTTTTAGCTGTGTTTTGGGTCATTATCCTCTTCCCCATGACCTGTGACTGAGACCAAGCTTTCTGACACTGAGCAGCACATTTTTCTCTAGAATCCCTTGATAGTCTTGATATTTCATTGTACCCTACACAGATTCAAGACACCCTGTGCCAGATGCAGCAAAGCAGCCCCAGAACATAAGAGAGCCTCCTCCATGTTTCACAGTGAGGACAGTGTTTCTTTATTGATATGCTTCATATTTCCATCTGTGAACATAGAACTGATGTGCCTTGTCAAAAAGTTCCATTTTTGTCTCATCTGTCCATAGGACATTATCCCAGAAACTGTGTGGATTGTCAACATGTAGTTTGTCAAATTCCAGTCTGGCTTTTTTATGATTTTTTTTTTCCCAACAATGGTATCCTCCTTGGTTGTCTTCCATGAAGTCCACTTTGGCTGAAACAACGACGATGGTATGATCTGACACATATGTTCCTTGAGTTTGAAATTCACCCTTAATCTCTTTAGAAGTTTTTCTGAGCTCTTTTGTTACCATTCGTATTATGCGTCTCTTTGATTTGTCAACAATTTTCCTCCTGC
This sequence comes from Anomaloglossus baeobatrachus, assembly GCF_048569485.1. Lineage (NCBI taxonomy): Eukaryota > Metazoa > Chordata > Amphibia > Anura > Aromobatidae > Anomaloglossus > Anomaloglossus baeobatrachus. Next base: position 183,543,033 of record NC_134359.1, read on the forward strand.
GGCCACGTCCCGGGAGGTAGGCTACAGTCCCATGGATCTTAAAATTTCTGAATAATATGTTCAACTGTACAGTCATGGCCAAAAGTTTTGAGAATGCTACAAATATTAATTTTTACAAAGTCTACTGCCTAAGTTTTTCTAATGGCAATTTGCATATACTCCAGAATGTCATAAAGAGTGATCAGCTTAACAGCAATTACTTGCAAAGTCAATATTGGCTAAGAAAATGAACTTTAACCCCCAAAACACATTTCAACATCATTGCATTCCTGCCTTAAAAGGAGCAGCTAACATTGTTTTAGTGATTGTTCCATTAACACAGGTGTGGGTGTTGATGAGGATAGGGCTGGCGATCAGTCATGATTAAGTAAGAATGACACCACTGGACACTTTAAAAGGAGGCTGGTGCTTGGTATCATTGTTTCTCTTCAGTTAACCATGGTTATCTCTAAAGAAACACGTGCAGCCATCATTGCTCTGCACAAAAATGGCCTAACAGGGAAGAGTATCGCAGCTACAAAGATTGCACCTCAGTCAACAATCTATCGCATCATCAAGAACTTCAAGGAGAGAGCTTCCATTGTTGCCAAAAAGGCTCCAGGGCGCCCAAGAAGGACCAGCAAACGCCAGGACCGTATCTTAAAACTGTTTCAGCTGCGGGATCGGACTACCAGCAGTGTCGAGCTAGCTCAGCTTCTGCACGCACTGTGAGGCGGAGACTGCTTGAGCAAGGCCTGGTTTCAAGGAGGGCAGGAAAGAAGCCACTTCTCTCCAGAAAAAACATCAGCGACCGACTGATATTCTGCAAAAGGTACAGGGAGTGGACTGCTGAGGACTGGGGTAAAGTCATTTTCTCAGATGAATCCCCTTTTCGCTTGTTTGGGACATCTAGAAAACAGCTTATTAGGAGAAGAAGAGGTGAGCGCTACCACCAGTCTTGTCTCATGCCAACTGTTAAGCATCCTGAAACGATTCATGTGTGGGGTTGCTTCTCAGCCAAGGGAATCGGCTCACTCACAGTCTTGCCTAAAAACACAGCCTTGAATAAAGAATGGTACCAGAATGTCCTCCAAGAGCAACTTCTCCCAACTGTCCAAGAGCAGTTTGGCGCCCAACAATGCCTTTTCCAGCATGATGGAGCACCTTGCCATAAAGCAAAGGTGATCACTAAATGGCTCATAGAACAAAACATAGAGATTTTGGGTCCATGGCCTGGAAACTCCCCAGATCTTAATCCCATTGAGAACTTGTGGGCAACATCAAGAGACGGGTGGACAAACAAAAACCAACAAATTCTGGCAAAATGCAAGCATTGCTTATGCAAGAATGGACAGCTATCAGTCAGGATTTGATCCAGAAGTTGATTGAGAGCATGCCAGGGAGAATTGCAGAGGTCCTGAAGAAGAAGGGTCAACACTGCAAATATTGACTTGCTGCATTAACTCATTCTAACTGTCAATATAACCTTTTGGTACTCATAATATGATTGCAATTATATTTCTGTATGTGATGTAAACATCAGGACAAACACAATTAAAACCCAGAGGGCAACAGATCATGTGAAAATATAATTTTGGTGTCATTCTCAAAACTTTTGGCCATGACTGTAGTCACAGGAACATCAAGCTGTTTGGAGATGGTCTTATAACCTTACCTTTAAGTGGACCATTAGAAGCGTAATCAGGCGCGAAGCGGCAGTTGTCCTTGTGAGGAGCCTGCACCTAGCTCCTCTCCTGCCTTTTACCCTGCACCTGTTTGAATAAAGAGGATATTTCAGCACAGTGGAGCGTGCGGTCTCTTTCCTTTCTGGATTTTCTTGGATCCTTACCTTTAATATGTTTGTCTATAATTTTCTTTCTACTCTCCTGAGACAACTCTTTCTTTCGCTTTCTGTGGTCCATGTTGAGTGAGGTACACACCATGTCACCAGACAGCACAGTGAGTATCTGTAGCCCTATATGCAGGCTCACTGACTGATTACAAGATTGTAGACACCTGTGATGCCAATTAGTGGACACACCTTGATTTAACATGTCCCTTTTGTCACATTATTTTCAGGGGTACCATTATTTCTGTCCAGGCCTATTTCATGAGTTTTATTTTTTTAAAATGTCTGTGGAAGCATGGTTGAAAAGCAATGTCTGACTTTCATTTATTCATTTTCATAGATATTTTATTATTACTTTTGTCAGATTCAAGTTATTTCTGTGACCATTGTGGGTTTTTCTTTCACTTAACGAGGGGTACCAACAATTTTGACTACATGTGTACATGTGGAAACAGGTTCCTAATTAAGAGTCTGGTTCCATTACACAGCTTTGGTGGCTCTAAATTGCTCAGTACAATAGGTGCTCCATTGTTATGCGGAGGACATTCTTGTTGTTTCAAGGAGTTTAGGAACTCGATTGTATAGAATAATGCTTCAACAGGGACTGTCACTGTTTCCACTGACTTGGAGGTACTACACACACCTGGAAGGAGACTTAAAATTTAAAGATTGATCTGGTTGACGCTATCATTTTTTGGTTCTAGAATAGCCCATTCACACAGCCAGCCAGACTTCATGAAGGTGCGTTGAATGTTTGGAAAAAGCTTTCCTTTTAGCTCCTCAATGGATGTCACAATGAGGCAAAAGTTGCTTGGAAATATGATCTGTCCAGTGGTTGAGCTTACTGGTGCCTTGCCATCTTTAATAGTCAGCAGCTGGCTCAAGAACAGTCCAGCAGAAAAATCAGCTGTCATGTGGACCCTTATGTTTGTGTTCAGCAACATTTTCTGTACTGGTCTCCAAAGGTAGGATGCTTTGAGGCAGGCGTTAAGTTCATCTGCAGGGGTTGATCTTGGAATAATGCGTACAGTAGTGTATCATGAAAGTCACCTGTCAAAACAAAGAGTAAGCCTCCCATTATAGAATGGTTTCCACTAAAGTCTTCCAGCAGTCTGTCAACTGCTTTCAGAGCCCTCTTGTGTGATATGGTGCATTCATTTCAAATTAAGGCACTGCATTTTTGAAGCAGATTGGTTTGTCCTGATCCCTTGGCAATGTTACACACTAGGCTGTCACTTTAAGACAGGTTAAGAGGTAGCTTGAATGTAGAATGTGCTGTCCTACCGCCAGTTAAACGTGTAACTGCAATTCCAGAAGATGCCACTGCACATGCAAGTTTTTTTTGTTGCCAAAATTTCTCCAGGAGCAAGTTGATTAAAAAGGTCTTTCCTGTTCCACCTGGAGCTTCCAGGATGACAATCCCACTTTTGATGGTTGTACTGAAACCTAAAATTTGGATGTAGGCGTCTCTTCGGTTTGGTAGCAACATTAGTTCATTGTGAAAGACAAATGCTGTGGAGTTCATCAATATTGTTTCTATGAAAATCTCCCTGCACATTTAGTTAACTTCATGATTTCTTGTTGAAAGTACACAAGCCAAGCAGCTTTAAATGATTTTCTGGACATTGCCTTGCTCTGGTCTTCAAGTAGAATTAAGCGTTTGTTGAAAATGTTTTCAGAGAAGTTGAAAAGTTGAATATCCTATTTAACCTGCATGAGGATATTTTCATGGAGATCATTTGTGTACTTTGTCCGAATCTGAATGAAATTTGAAATGTTACAGGTTGTTAGAAGAATAGCAAAGAGGTGTCTTTATTGTTTTTGGAATAGTGTGGCTGCTTCTTCACTGAGAGTCATGTCTCAGTGTCTGTTCTTTTCCAGAAGTCCTGGTCTTTGGCAAGTTTCATTAAATGTTTCACAGACTTGGCTTCCAACAGTTTTCATTTCAGAAAATAATGTTGGGCCCTTGACAAAATGAAGTTACATGTGCAAGCACAAGAACTCTGTATTTAACAGATGAACAGTGTACACTCGACCAAGAGTATCATTTGTATCATTTGCTTTGACCCATAAATGGCCTTCAACATCAAGCCCCTGTTTCCTCCTTTCCAGGCTTTTTCTGGATGCGTTCCAAGTGTATACTTTGGTACACACTTGAGAATTAAGTTTACAATGGATCTTGTTGACACAGTTCAATAAATGCCGAGAGGATGGTCTTGGGTGTTGTTAGAAGCTGCTGGCGCAGGTTTGCTGGGTCAAAGTAAATTCACTGTCCATTTTCCAAGTGAACGAGATGCACAACTGGTGGATAGCTCATATGAATCGAGAATACTAGTATTCTCCAAACAGATTCATTGCTGCTGATGTACCTGCCATCTGGAATGCCTGCACTTCATCAATAATCGGTCTAATTTCCTATAGTTCAAAAACTGATGCTCACTTTCTTTGCGGACATGTTTGCATATATACCTGACTGATTTTACAGAGTGGCAAGATTCAACATTGATGTGAGCCTGGAAATTTTTTGAGAGCAGAAGTTTGTTGTTAATATCTATTTCTTGGATTAATGTTCCAACCCGCATTTTGAGCTTGCTTGAAACCACCATCCCCTGTTTTTCGTCTTTGGTAGACTGCATATCTATATTCTCCTGTTTGTGTTACTTGGAAAAGGTTTCATGGGTAATTCTTTGAACACCTGCCACCAACTATGCAGGGAGAATGGCTGGACGCCCTCGAAAGACAAACGCAAGAGAGCACAGGATAATGCGGAGAATTTCCATAAGTAGTGATGGGCGAACCCCCCGATGTTCGGGATAGAGAGACTCGCCCGAACGTTTTATAACGTTAGAGTACGGGTTCTGAGGTACACAAGTTTGCATTCAAACCCTGAACTTAACAGTTATAGGATGGGGCGGGGGGCTGTAAATGAAGAATATAGTTAATAATAAACATTGTCATACTTACAGGTCCCGCGACGCGTCCTGCAGACTCTGTCTCCCGGCCGCTTCTGTATCTGAACATTGCTGTGACCCCGGGTAACCACCACTGACTTACACAACCTTCCATGACATCATAGCCATGTGACCAGTCTGGTGTGAATGATGTACAGACATTGGGTTAAAAACTGGTCCCATGGCTATGATGTCATGGACGGTCTTGTAACCCATGAGGTAACTTTTACACCAGAATGGTCCATGGCTTTGATGTCATGGAAGGTCCTATTAGTCAGTGGAGGTTACCCGGGGGCACAGCTGACCGGCCTCAGCTATGTACTCAGGTGAAATCACTGACTGCTCTAAGCCGACATCTGTGTGAGCAGACCTGTGTTTGTCTCCTCACACAGATGTAGCAGAGCTGAACATGCTCCCCCAGCTTTGGACTGTTACGTCGCCACCGGAGTCTGCTCCAGCGACTTCTTCTCCGATCGCCAGGCGACGCCGTGTTCCTGCCGTGGATGGTGCTGGTGATGGGAGAGGAGTCTATGCCAGCAGCACCGGTGGGCGCAGGATCCGATCATCCACTGGACTGGGTTATCTTGGGATCTGCAGTACCACTGGCTGACTGTGGGTGGCGTGTGTCTTCCATCTGAAGTTGCCAGTGTTCAGCTACAGCCAATGGGAAGACACCACAACCTTCTTAGTTCCCCTCCTGTCTGCTGACCTCTGCCAGAGATAGTTCTGATTTCCTGGTCCGCCCTATTCTGTTTTGTGATTCCTGTGTGCTGACTTCTGCGTGTTTTCTGACTACCCCTCTGCCTGCAGTTTTTGTACCTCACTGCCCGATACGGATTTGACCTCTGCTACGGTTTCGGATTACGTCCTTGTCTGCCGATTCTGTCCCTGTTCTGCTATTCCTGGTTTGACCCTGTCTGATGACTACTCTCATCGGACTGCTGCCTTCCACAGGTAGTGATCTCCAGGGCCCTGTGTAATTCCAAATCCCTGTATAGGGGTTAAAGGGTTTCAGGGTTCTGGGGGTCCTGCTTGGTGAGTGGCTTCCTTCTATTCTGTCCATTACATCCCACCTGAGTCTGTTGATCCAGGCAGGCGTTACATTATCTCTGGCCCATCTAACAAGGAGAGAAGAAAAAAAAAATGGATTCTCTCCATGCTATGCTAAACCAGGTGCACACCCTTTCTGGCCTTGTTCATGGACTTGCAGAGCAAATGCAGGATCTCAGGTCTGCTCAGGTTCAAGCCCCTGCAGCACCTACCTCATCGTGTCCAGGGTCCCGTCGACTGCAAGGGAGCAGATCACGTTGTGGAGCCAAACATGGAGTGCCTGTATAAGAGAGGCAATCATTTCCAAGGCAGCAGCACCACCTCAGCAGGCCCCAGGATACCCGATCAGGTGCCCAGGTACTCCCTGCAGACCCTATGAGGTTAATGATACCTGTCTCATTGTCTCACCAGGGAAAATCTGTACAGCTGCAGGCCTTTGTTGATTGTGGCTCTGCAGCCAATTTCATAGACACTATTGTAGCAAAAGAGCTGGGTTTGACTTTGCTAAGGTTGAATGCACCTATTAGAATATCTGCTATTGATAGCACCCCTCTCACTCAGGGTGTGGTTACTTTTGTAACTCCAGAGATCTCCATGCTGGTTGATGCTCTGCATGTAGAATCAGTGTCATTTTTTGTTCTTGAGTATCTTATGTCAGCAGTGGTATTGGGCATGCCATGGCTGCGCAACATAACCCAGTCATAGACTGGCACCAGGGTGAGATTGTGCGCTGGAGCCCTGAGTGTCAGGAGACGTGTATGTCGTTATCTGTTAAACTGACCAGCGCTGAACCTATCTTCATACCTTATGCATTCAGGAAATTTGCTGATGTGTTTTCTGTATCTGAATCTGAAAAGTTACCTCCGCACAGAGATTATAACTGCCCCATAGATTTGGTCCCCAATTCCCGACTCCCCAAGGGTAAAATGTATAATCTTTCTGGTCCGGAGTGTCAGGCCATGAAAGATTATATAGCAGACAGTCTGCAAAGAGGGTTTATCAGACCATCCAGGTCACCAGTCGGCGCTGGATTCTTTTTTGTTGATAAAAAAAGATGGTGGCCTCAGACCTTGTATTGACTACCGTGAACTTAATGCTATTACTGTAAAGAATCAGTACCTCTCCCACTCATCCCCGATCTCTTTAACCAGCTCATAGAAGCCCGGTGGTTCACCAAGCTGAATCTCAGGGGAGCATATAACCAAATACGCATCAGAGAAGGAGATGAGGGGAAAACGGCATTTAACACTCCAGAGGGACACTATGAGTACTTGGTAATGCCTTTTGGGTTAAGTAATGAGCCGGCTGTCTTTCAGAACTTTGTTAATGACATTTTCAGAGATATTTGTGGTCAATATGTGGTGCTCTATCTGGATGACATCCTGATTTATTCTCCTGATGCTACGTCACATGTCCAACATGTATGCACTGTACTCCAGAGACTCAGGGAGAACTATTTGCAAAATATAAGAAATGTGGTTTTTTTTGAGGCAGAGGTTAATTTCCTGGGTTATATATTGTCTGCAGAAGGCTTCCGCATGGATCCTTCTAAGCTTCAACCGATTAAGGAATGGGTGCAACCCAAGTCTCTGAAAGCCTTGCATCGTTTCCTTGGGTTTGCTAATTATTATCGCAAATTCATTAGAGATTTTTCCAAAATTGCCAAACCCCTCACCGATTTGACTAAAAAGGGGGCTGATGTGGTTAATTGGAAGCCAGAGGCGATCCATGCCTTCTTTACATTAAAAGAATATTTTTTCCTCAGACCCGATTCTTGTTCAGCCTGACCTTATGCGTCCGTTTATTGTAGAAGTCGATGCATCAGAGGTTGAAGTGGGAGAGGTGCTATCACAAGGTACTCCATCTCTCACTCAGCTTCATCCTTGTGCCTTCTTTTCCCGCAAGTTTTCTCCCACAGAGAGAAATTATGATATTGGTAATCGTGAGCTGTTGGCAATTAAATGGGCCTTCGAGGAATGGCGCCACTTCCTCGAAGGCGCCAAACATAAGGTCACAGTCATCACAGACCATAAGAACCTTATTTATCTGGAATCTGCTAAGAGACTAAATCCTAGGCAAGCTAGGTGGGCATTGTTCTTCTCCAGATTTGATTTTGTGGTAACATTCCGACCCGGTACCAAGAACACAAAAGCTGATGCACTTTCCCGTAGCTTCGATCCCTCTCAGTCTGAAAACCCTGAACCAGTGCATATTTTAGCTAGAGGCATTATTATATCATCTGTTTCCTTAGATTTGATAGAAAAGGTCCATAATACCCAAGACCAAGCTCCTGAAACCACTCCTGTCCATAAACTGTTTGTCGCCCCCTCACTTCGCCTACTGGTACTGACAAAACAAAAAATAATCAATATCATATACAAATAGACATGATACAATGTGACATAATATCCAACACTGTTATATGAAAAGGACATAGTACAGAAGGTAGAGACATGATTGTCATATTGTTACAACATCGTATATAGTAGTGGAAACATACTGGTTACACATAAAATAAGGGAGATTTGCATACACATCAGTTAGTGTGCTAAATAGCATCGGGACTGGAAACCTAAATACCGGTGGTTACATGATAGTGGTTGAGTTAATGGTAATGCGACCTACGAGTAAGTATGAAAAGAAAGATGGAAGAAGAGAGAGGAAAAAGAAAAAATGAAAGGTAAGAAAATAAGGAAAGATACTGAGTATGCAACTCACCAGGATTTGTATGATAGATTCAGAGTCACTTCAATTAGTGAGCAGCAATGTAAAAAGTGGAGAAAATTACATCAGGTATGCCCTTTGCTACAATTAAGAAAACGTATTAAATTGATTTCTATCACATTTCATAAGGCAACGCCTATGTAGGGAGGTTGTACGTATGGTGCATAAATACATCCTAAGGTATAGGGTAGATACCTGTTGGTTTCAGTTGCACTAATATGATATGTGTGCAGGATCACCTGGGGACACTCCCGCAGGTACTGGAGATGTGCTACAGGGACCACAACCTCGGCGAGAAAGGAATAGGTATTACATGTCATCAGACAAAAATAGTCGAATTAAGAACAATGTATATATATGTGTTAAGGAGTATGGGGTGGATACCTACGGACTAATAGTACTAGTATGCAATGTATGTAGGATCACTTTAGGATCAATCCTGCAAATATTGAGAGAGTGCTATAAGGTACACATCCTATAATAGGAGAAGGGGAGGATATAATATAAAAAAATTATTAGCAATGTTAACTGCATATAGTTATGTTAACTGCATATATTCATTCCACCAATCGCCAATGTATAGTTCTGAAACGTACCAAATCAATACCAAGTGGGTTACAGATACCCGTGGGACGTCCTGGTTAGGAGTATTAGTCGGGATCAATTGGGATGTAATTAGCATGTAAAGATGTTGCTGTACCACTCTGTATAGAGAAAAGGAAAGCACTCCAATGGGACTTTGTTTAAACTGTGAACATGTTTGTCAGGAAGAGAGAGGTAGTACACATATTACCTATCACATCAGCCTGTATGTATATTATCACCGGTGGAACCGGAAAGTGATGAGGCTGTGGTCCTAATATAACAAGAGAAGTGGTAGAGAAGTTATATTTAGAGTGGAGACAACAGATAGAAATGAAGTCGGTCACCATTACTCACCTGCACTGCTGCTGGACGTGGAGACTGTGTGTGGATCCTGCACTGTGAGCTGTTTGCAGCATCCGGGCGTTTATGTGAGGAGTGGGGGCATGCATTTACTGACATCACTTCCGGTCTTTGGTTATAGGAACTCGAGTGAGTGGAACGCACGCTGCGCATGCGCAGTGCGCGCTCCAGACACCACTTCCTGTTTGAGCGTCAGAGGCTGAAATCATGTGATGTTATCGTTTCAGCGCTGGGCAAGTGTAAACAAAACATAATACACGTGCGTAAGTGTAAGTGAGAGCTGAAATCGCTATCCAGAGTGCCATTACATGTATAGGAAGAGGTGCAACTATACATAGGAGTGCTGGCCAGTGCACAAGGTCAGGTCATATTAGCGTTTCTGTAAAAGAGAGTGGAATATGTCAGAATCCACAGAAGTCAATATATACACATATACACAATTATATTCGGCTGCATTCATGTGATACAAGCATATAGCCTTTACATGTGGGAAGAATAAAGGTATCAGATACCTATGAGATACAATGCATTAATGAACCATATATCAAGTAATGATAATCAAGAAGACAGGTATCTGGTTATTAAACAACAACATGTGAAGTAATGAATATCAATAAAAATTATAGATAATTAAGCAAGTAGAGATCAACAGAAATAGGCCAACTGCTGACAGTATAGATCTATGCCACATACTTAATGTATAAACAAGAGAAGCAGAGTATTTGCGTGCAAATATTTAATATTATTAATATGAACAATTACAAATACATGTAGAAAACATTTCAGAAGCATAGATCCGGGAAAAATACATAAGGTCCTCGTGAATACACATACTTAATGTGCTGTCTCATATTTACAATTTAAGCCATGTGGTTCAAGTGCATTAAGGGTATGTATCCACCTAGCCTCCCTATCAAGGAGGTGTTTAACCCTGTTACCACCTCTGTGTAAGACATCAATATGGGAAAGTACCTTTCTGTTGTGTGTCCAAGAAAGTTTGTCGTGGGACGGTTTTGGATGAGCCAATGTCTGCACGTACCAGTTGGTTCCTAAGATTGGGAGATCTATTATAACAAAAGAGAGGTAGATTATGAAACGCTTCAATCTTCGGATATGCTGATTTGAGAAGGGGCCAGTGTTGGCATATGATCTTTTTGAGTAGGGGTTGAAAGGGATGATATGTGGTGACGCATAGTACCTGAATTTGTAATGTGCGAGTATGCTTAGATGTGCAGCATCTCCTATCCGCCACATCTCGTGGGTAACCCCTCTGCTGAAATTTGAGGCTCATTTATTCATGTCTTATTGTTTTAGTCTCAGATTTTGTGACTAGCCTGTCAACCCGTGTGTGTTGCGAGATGGGTAGGGCTTTCTTAACATGTCTTGGATGGCTACTGGTGTAAAATAAAAGGCTGTTCCTGTCCGTAGATTTGACATAGATGTCGGTGATTAGGAGACCAAAGTCCTCCTTTATCACCATGCAGTCCAAATAATTAATCTGATACTGATCATGGTGGATAGTAAATGTAAGTCCCGGCATAAATCCGTTGAGGTCAGCAAAAATTTCCAAAAGGCAATTTAATTCACCATCCCACACCATGAAGATATCATCAATATATCTTCGCCATACCAACGCATGTCTGTTGATGAGTGGGTTGTGATGGATGAAACGATCTTCAAAGAAAGCCATGAAGATATTAGCGTAAGGTGGCGCCATGTTAGATCCCATGGCGGTCCCATTATGCTGCATGAAAAATTGGTCCTGAAACATAAAATAATTTTTCTCTAGGACAATCTTTAAGAGAAAAACAAAACTGTTTGTTATCTCTAGGTAGGGTAGTATGTTCATCTAAGAACCAGTGAACTGCACTAATACCCTCCTTATGTGAAATACTTGTGTACAAGCTATTCACGTCAGGTGTTATTAGATACGCATTGACAGGAATTTGGTGTAGGTCCTTGATAATGTCCAAAAAAATGTGAGGTATCCTTAACGTACGATGGTATAAGTGATATGAAAGGGGATATTTTTTTCAATCGTCTTTGTGAGAGGAGAGAGTAGAGAGTCTGTCGATGCTACTATGGGCCTACCAGGTGGATGAGTGATTTTATGTATTTTTGGTAATGTATAGAATACAGGGATGGTGGGATGTGGGTTTATGAGAAAGCTGGCTAGTTTATGATCAATGGTGCCCATTTGTAGATATTGTTTAGACATAGATTTTATCAAGGAAGAGATTTTTGATCCCTAGGGATGGGTTCATAGGTATTAGTGTCTGCAAGTTGTTCAAGAATCTCTGGGACATAATAGCCGCGGTCTAAGATGACCGTCGCCCCGCCTTTATCGGCTGGCTTGATTATGATTTTAGTATTACCCTTAAGACTCTTGATAGCTCTAGACTTCTCAATAGTCAAATTGTGGTTTAGTTGAAAGTGTCCCCTGTGTATACTACCATTAAGTTTATCAACATCATTCGTAACTAACGAGATAAATGTCTCCACTCGGTGATAATGTCTAGGTGGCATGTATGAGCTGGTTACTGTCAAACCAAGAGCTTTAGGCTATGTGTCCACGGTTGAATGTACCTGCGGATTTTTCTGCATGAAAATCCGCGACTTTCGCGGCAAATCCGCACCCGCGGATTTACCGCGGATTTGCCGCGGATTTTGATGCGGATTTCTTTTTTTTTTTCCCCATTCTATACCCAAAATCCGCACCAAAATCCGCAACAAATAATTGACATGCTGCAGATTTTTCCGCATCAAAATCCGCGGCAAATCCCCAGCGGAAAAATCCGCAGCATGGACACAGCATTTCCAAAATGCCATTGAAATGGCTTGGAAGTGCCGCTGCTGCAGATTTTCGGGAAATCCGCGGTAAATCCGCGGCAAAATCCGCGGTAAATCCGCAGCGTGGGCACATAGCCTTACGGTTAAAACAGACATTACCACTCATTGAGGGCACAGACCTCGTGTCAACAGTATCAAAATCTACTCTTAACCTCAGGGACCTAAAGAATTGATTCAATTCCTGTTCTGTCAAGAAAGTATCATACCTTGAAGTGGGACAAAAGGTTAATCCTTTTTGCAATACTAAATGTTCGGAGGGCGACAAGTTGTAGGACGAGATGTTGAAAACAAGGTTGGTGTTACCTGTGATCTTGTCCTCCTTGATAGGGAGGCTAGGTGGATACATACCCTTAATACACTTGAACCACACGGCTTAAACCGTAAATATGAGACAGCACATTAAGTATGTGTATTCACGAGGACCTTGTGTATTTTTCCCGGATCTATGCTTCTTAAATGTTTTCTACATGTATTTGTAATTGTTCATATTAATAATATTAAATATTTGCATGCAAATACTCCGCTTCTCTTGTTTATACATTAAGTATGTGGCATAGATCTATACTGTCAGCAGTTGGCCTATTTCTGTTGATCTCTACTTGCTTAAAAACCCCTTCCAGACCATGGACGGAAAGATCCGTCATGGTGCCCTGGGCCTTAAAGACCAAGTACGGATCTTTCCGTCATGGCGGAATCGCGGCACCGGAGCCTCCGGTGATTGCAATCGGGTAACACAAACCGCAGATTCGGGGAGGAGGGGACCTGTACCTGACCTCAGGAGGGGTGGTGCCTCCTCCCCGGAGGCTGTGATTGGCTGACGAACGCCGCTCAACCAATCACAGCCACTGTAATGTTCCAGCCATTTAAAGTGACTAAAACATTGAAATCCAGCCCTGGCCAGTGCAGCTATAGCACTGGCCATTGGCTGGAGCTGGGTGACCTCACTGGATCACCCTCCCCCAGCTCCAGTAGCTCTGATTGGAGAGATCGGCCTTGTGACCGATCTCTCCAATCACAGTGGACCTGTTGCCGGTGACCGCCCCATCAGCTTCACTTGTCGGCCCTGCAGCACGCCAGCACAGTGAGTGTATACAGTGCAATGGCAGGGCGACAAGATCCGGTCCCATGCTGTTAGGTGACTGGAGCATGGGACCCGGAAGTTGCCGCGCTGCCATTGCACTGTATGAAACCGGGGAAAAGCCTCCCGATCCGCCGCCGCCACTGCCCTCCGCGATCTGCCACCTGTCTCCCCGATCTGCTGCCCGCACCCTCACCCCCACACCTCCCGATCTGCCGCCGCCCTCCATCTGCCACAGTGCCACCGCTCCCCCCAATCTGCTGCCTGGCTCCTTTCCCTCGTGATCGGCTGCTCGTCCCCTTACCTCCGTGATGTGCTGCCAGCCCCCTCCACTCGAGATCGGCTGCCCGCTTCCTCCTCCCTTATGTGCTGCCCGGCCCCGCCCCCTCTCCTCCGTTATGTGCTGCCCGGAACCGCCCCCTCTCCTCCATTATGTGCTGCCCGGCCCCGCCTCCTCTCCTCCGTTATGTGCTGCCCGGCCCCGCCTCCTCTCCTCCGTTATGTGCTGCCCGGCCCCGCCCCCTCTCCTCCGTTATGTGCTGCGCACCCCCTCTCCTCCGTTATGTGCTGCGCGCCCCCTGTCCTCCGTTATGTGCTGCGCGCCCCCTCTCCGTTATGTGCTGCCTGCCCCCTCCCCTCCGTTATATGCTGCGCGCCCCCTCTCCTCCGTTATGTGCTGCTCGCCCCCTCACCTCCATGATGTGCTGCCCGCTCCCCCCCACCTCTCACCCCCCGTGATCGACTACCCGCCCCCTCCCCTGTCACCCCCATGATGTGCGCTCCCTCCCGTCACCCCCGTGATCTGTACTCCCTCACCTGTCACCCCGTGATCTGTGCTCCCTCCCCTGTCACTCCCGTGATCTGTGCTCCCTCACCTGTCACCCCCGTGATCTGTGCTCCCTCCCCTGTCACCCCCGTGATGTGTGCTCCCTCCCGTCACCACCGTGATGTGTGCTCCCTGCCCTGTCAACCCCGTGATGTGTGCTCCCTCCCATGTCAACCCCGTGATGTGTGCTCCCTTCCCTGTCAACCCCGTGATCTGTGCTCCCTCACCTGTCACCCCCTTGATTTGTGCTCCCTCACCTGTCACCCCCGTGATCTGTGCTACCTCACCTGTCACCCCCATGATTTGCTGTCCGCTCTCCCTCACCTCTCACCCCCGTGATCTGTGCTCTGCTCACCTGTCTCCTCCGTGATCTGCGCTGCGCTCCCTCTCCCACCTCTCACCCTCCCCGATCTGCTGCCTCCTTCCATCTCCTGTGATCCAGCTGCCTAGATCCATCCTGTAGCGTAACTATCCCCAATCTCACCTCCCACTCCCCTTCCCGCCCATCCCCCCTTCCCCCCATCCTCTGCCGCTCCTGCATCCACTGCGCCCTCTCCCATCAGCCCCCACCCTATCCCAGCTGCCTCCACCCTATCTCAGCCGCCTCAGTCTCACAATCACAGATGCTCCCTTTATATGCCGCTGCCCCCCCCATCTGCCGCTGTTCTGATCCATCCTGTAAGTATTGTTTGTGGCTCTTTTCTAACTATCCCCAATCGCATCTCCCACTCCCTCCCCCTCCTCCTCCCCCACCTGCTTTGCCGCCAAGTGCTGATCAGGTACGTAATTGTTGCTCTAGTTTTTGCTTTTTTGTGCACCCCAAATAAAAAAACAAACAAAACAAAACTTGAACAATTAGGTACCTAATCAGCAATAGTACTGCAGTCATACTCGACTTTGGACAGGACTTCTTGTTTCCATCCCACCTACTCGCCCCCCCCCTTTTTTGCAGAACATTCGTGCGTGCGCCCTGTTTTTTTTTTCTATGCCATGGAGGTCTAGTTTCCAAAATGGGGTCACATGTGGGGGAGCTCCACTGTTTCGGCACCTCAGGGGGTCTCGAAACACAGCATGGAATACGCTAATTATCACAGACAATTTTGTGTTTGAAACGTCAAATGACGCTCCTTGCATTCCGAGCCCTGCTGCGCGCCCAAACATTTGATTTCCACCACATATGAGGTATCTGTGTACTCAGGAGAGATTTCACAATACATTTTATGGTGCAATTTTTCCTGATACCCTTGTGAAAAAAAAGCTACCTGGTTGAAGTAACAATTTTGTAGTGAAATTTTTTTTTTTTATTTTCACGGCTCAACTCTATTAATTTTTGTGAAGCCCCCAGAGGTTCAAAGTGCTCAATAAACATCTAGAAAAATTCCATGAGGGGTCTAGTTTCCAAAATGGGGTCACATGTGGGGGAGCTCCACTGTTTCGGCACCTCAGGGGCTCTCCAAACGCAACATGGTGCGGCTAACGATTCCAGCTAATTTTCTGTTCAAAAAAGTCAAATGGCGCTCCTTCCCTTCTGAGTCCTGCCGTGCGCCCAAACAGTGGTTTTTCGCCACATATGAGGTATCTGCGTGCTCAATAGAAATTGCCCAAAACTTTTGGGGGTTCATTTAATCCTGCTACCCTTGTGAATATGCAATATTTGAGGCTAAAGTAACATAAAAATGTTAATTTAGCCTCAAATATTGCAAAAAGTAAAATGTTCATTTTTTCCTTCCACATTGCTTTAGTCACTGTGAAGCACCTGAAGGGTTAATAACCTTCTTCAATGTGGTTTTGAGTAGCCTGAAGGGTGCCGTTTTTGGAATTGTGTCACTTTTGGGTGTTTTGTGTCATGTAGACCTTTCAAAAACGCTTCAAATGTGATGTGGTCCCTAAAAAAAGTGGCTTTGTAAATTTTGTTGTAAAAATGAGAAATTGCTCATAACTTCCTTAATTTTTTTTTTTTTCCCCAAATTATTCTGATGTAAAGTAGACATGTGGGAAATGTTATTTATTAATTATTTTGTGTCATATGTCTCGTTGGTTTTAAAGCATAAGAATTAAAAGTTTGAAAATTACAAAATTTTCGCGAAATTTCCGTTTTTTTTCACAAAGAAACGCAAAAAATATCGGCCTAAATTTACCACTAACATGAAGCCCAATATGTCACGAAAAAAGAATCTCAGATCACCGGGATCCGTTGAAGCGTTCCAGAGTTATAACCTCAAAGTGAAACTGGTCAAATTTGCAAAAAATGTCCTGGTCTTTAGGGTCAAAATAGGCTGGGGGCTGAAGGGGTTAATTAATTATCTATAATTTTTATTGATATTCATTACTTCACATGTTGTTGTTTAATAACCAAATACCTGTCTTCTTGATGATCATTACTTGATATATGGTTCATTAATGCATTGTATCTCATAGGTATCTGATACCTTTATTCTTCCCACATGTAAAGGCTATATGCTTGTATCACATGAATGCAGCCGAAAATAATTGTATATATGTGTATATATTGACTTCTGTGGATTCTGACATATTCCTCTCTCTTTTACAGAAACGCTAACATGACCTGATCTTGAGCGCTGGCCAGCACTCCTATGTATAGTTGCACCTTATCCTATACATGTAATGGCACTCTGGATAGCGATTTCGGCTCTCACTTACACCTACACACGTGTATTATGTTTTGTTTACACTTGCCCAGCGCTGAAACGTGTGAAACATGATTTCAGCCTCTAAGACGCTCAAACAGGAAGTGGGGTCTGGAGCGCGCACTGCACATGCGCGGCGTGCGTTCCACTCACCCGACTTCCTATAACCAAAGACCGGCAGTGATGTCAATAAATGCATGCCCCTACTCCTCACATAAACACCCAGACGCTGGAAACAGCTCACAGTGCAAGATCTCCACAGTCTCCACGTCCAGTAGCGGTGCAGGTGAGTAATGGTGACCGACTTCTTTTCTATCTGTTGTCTCCACTCTAAATATAACTTCTCTACCACTTCTCTTGTTATATTAGGACCACAGCCTCATCACTAGAGATGAGCGAACCGGTCCCGGTTCGGCTCGAGGTCGGTTCGCCGAACGGAGGTCCCGTTCGAGTTCGGTTCGTCGAACGTTCGACGAACCGAACTCGAACCGCATAGGAAACAATGGCAGGCATTCACAAACACATAAAAACACATAGAAAACACCCTCAAAGGTGTCCAAAAGGTGACAAACAACTCACAACACAACACAAACACAAGAGAAAGTGACAAGGACATATACTCATGTGAAAACAAAAGAGCAGGACAAGGAAAAAGAGGAGGAGACACAGATATAGGCATGGCACGCCCTTCTAAAATCATGTAAAACACCGCAAGGTGACTCCAAGCGGAGTCTTCCTTTTTTCCAAAAATTGGGCCACACACACACCCACCCATTCAGTGGCAGCAGTTGTGCCCCAGTTGTACAATTCACAGCTAGGTTTTCATCAAGCACATTCAAAAATACGCCATAATTAACCGTCCCCAGGATGACACCAGGGTAGGTAGCAAAGTCTTTCCTGATCCCAGCTCTGTTCATCTTGGCTCCTTTTAAAAAACACAGCAAGCAAGGGTTACTCCAAGCGGAGTCTCCCTTTTTTCAAAAAATTGGGCCCCACACACACCCACCCCTTCAGTGGCAGCAGTTGTGCCCCAGTTGTACACTTCACAGCTAGATTTGCATCAAGCACATTCAAAAATACGCCATAATTAACCGTCCCCAGGATGACACCAGGGTAGGTAGCAAAGTCTTTCCTGATCCCAGCTCTGTTCATCTTGGCTCCTTTTAAAAAACACAGCAAGCAAGGGTTACTCCAAGCGGAGTCTCCCTTTTTTCAAAAAATTGGGCCCCACACACACCCACCCCTTCAGTGGCAGCAGTTGTGCCCCAGTTGTACACTTCACAGCTAGGTTTGCATCAAGCACATTCAAAAATACGCCATAATTAACTGTCCCCAGGATGACACCAGGGTAGGTAGCAAAGTCTTTCCTGATCCCAGCTCTGTTCATCTTGGCTTCTTTTAAAAACAATGTAAGCAAGGGTTACTCCAAGCGGAGTCTCCCTTTTTTCCAAAAATTGGGCCCCACACACACCCACCCCTTCAGTGGCAGCAGTTGTGCCCCAGTTGTACACTTCACAGCTAGGTTTGCATCAAGCAGATTCAAAAATACACCATAATTAACCGTCCCCAGGATGACACCAGGGTAGGTAGCAAAGTCTTTCCTGATCCCAGCTCTGTTCATCTTGGCTTCTTTTAAAAACAATGTAAGCAACGGTTACTCCAAGCGGAGTCTCCCTTTTTTCTAAAAATTGGGCCCCACACACACCCACCCCTTCAGTGGCAGCAGTTGTGCCCCAGTTGTACACTTCACAGCTAGATTTGCATCAAGCACATTCAAAAATACGCCATAATTAACCGTCCCCAGGATGACACCAGGGTAGGTAGCAAAGTCTTTCCTAATCCCAGCTCTGTTCATCTTGGCTCCTTTTAAAAAACACAGCAAGCAAGGGTTACTCCAAGCGGAGTCTCCCTTTTTTCAAAAAATTGGGCCCCACACACACCCACCCCTTCAGTGGCAGCAGTTGTGCCCTAGTTGCAAACAGGATGTTTTGATTTGCATCAAGCACATTCCAAATCCACAAGCATTTACTCTCCCCAGGATGACACAGGGGTAGTAAATTCCTTCTGGATCCATTGACTTGTTCATTTTGATGAACGTCAGTCTGTCCACATTGTCACTGGACAGACGCGTGCACTTATCTGTCAGCACACACCCAGCAGCACTGAAGACACGTTCAGAGACAACGCTGGCAGCTGGACACGACAAAATCTCCAAGGCGTAACTGGAGAGCTCTGGCCATTTTTCTAGATTTGAAGCCCAAAAGGAGCAAGTCTCCATTTGCAAAGTCATGGCATCGATGTTCATTTGGAGATACTCCTGTATCATCCTCTCCAGCCGTTGACTATGTGTCAGACTTGTTGTCTCTGGTGGCCTTGCAAAAGAGGGTCTAAAAAAATTATGAAAAGATTCCATAAAATTGCTGTTACCAGCACCAGATACGATCCTACTGGTACGGGTAGACTGTTGAAGATGACGAGACCGTCCCATGTTTGTCAAGTTACAACTGGGAGATTCACTCCCTGCACCTGCACGGTTGTTTGGTGGAAAAGCCGAGCTAAGATCGAGTAACAGCTTCTGCTGATACTCCTGCATACGTGCGTCCCTTTCTATGGCTGGAATTATGTCACAAAATTTGGACTTGTACCGGGGATCTAATAGTGTGGCAAGCCAGTAGTCATCATCACTTCTAATTTTGACAATACGAGGGTCATGTTGGAGGTAGTGCAACAAGAAGGCACTCATGTGTCTTGCGCAGCCATGCGGACCAAGTCCACGCTGTGTTTGTGGCATAGAGGTGCTAACCGTTCTTTCTTCCTCGGACATCTCCCCCCAACCTCTTTCAACTGAAATTTGACCAAGGTCTCCCTCATCTGCTGAGTCTTCCATGTCCATGGACAGTTCGTCCTCCATTTCTTCATGTTTTCCTGCACCTTCCTCAACATCTCGCCTGCTACCATGCGCCCTTGTTGATCCCTGTCCCCAATGGTCCCATGCCTGGCGCCTTGGTGATGATGAACGTCTGGACCTTAGTGATGTTGTTGTGTCTTGCGCATATGAATCCTCCTGTAGTTCCTCCCCTTCCTGTTGTCCCACCCCCTGACTCCGAATAGTGTTTAGCGTGTGCTCCAGCATGTAAATGACTGGAATCGTCATGCTGATAATGGCATTGTCAGCGCTAAACATATTCGTCGCCATGTCGAAACTGTGCAGAAGGGTGCATAGGTCCTTGATCTGAGACCACTCCATCAGGGTGATCTGACCCACCTCTGCATCTCGTTGGCCCAGGCTATACGTCATGACGTATTGCACCAGGGCTCGGCGGTGCTGCCACAGTCGCTGTAACATGTGGAGAGTTGAATTCCAGCGTGTCGCCACATCGCATTTCAGGCGATGAACCGGCAGGCCGAAAGACTTCTGGAGCGATGCAAGTCGCTCAGCTGCGGCGCTTGAACGGCGGAAGTGAGCAGACAGTTTTCGTGCCCTGTTCAGAAGGCCATCTAGGCCGGGATAGTGTGTTAAAAATTGCTGGATGACAAGGTTCAACACGTGAGCCATACAAGGTACGTGTGTCACCTTGCCCAGGAGAAGGGCCGCACCCAGGTTTGCAGCATTGTCGCACACGGCCTTACCAGGCTGCAGGTTGAGTGGAGACAACCATTTATTAAACTCGGACCGCAGAGCTGACCACAACTCCTCAGCTGTGTGACTCTTATTCCCAAGACATGTCAAGCTAAAGACCGCCTGATGCCATTGCGCTCTGCTGCCAGCATAGTAATGAGGGGTGCGCGATTCCTTCTGCGCAGTGAGAACGCTGGTGGCCTGACCAGGCAGGCTTGGGGCGGAGGTGGAGGACCCAGATGAGGTGGAGGATGCAGAAGCAGTGGCGGAACTTGGACAGAGGATTGACACACAAGTCGTGGGGACGGCAAGACTTGTGCAGCAGACCCTTCACCATCTATCACCATAGTTACCCAGTGCCCAGTTAGCGACATGTAACGTCCCTGTCCATGCTTACTGGTCCAAGTATCGGTGGTGAAATGCACCCGTTGACACACAGAGTTTCTCAAGGAAGCGGTGATGTTGTGTGCGACATGCTGGTGTAGCGCGGGCACACCTTTCTTAGAGAAGTAGTGGCGACTAGGCATCTGGTACTGGGGCACAGCGACAGACATAAGGTCTCTAAAATCCTGTGTGTCCACTAGGCGGAAAGGCAGCATTTCGGTAGCCAACAGCTTACAGAGAGATAGAGTCAACCTCTTAGCTTTGTCATGGGTCGCAGGAAGTGGCCTTTTATTTGACCACATCTGAGGGACAGAGATCTGGCTGCTGTGTGTAGACGGTGTTGAGTAGGGTGTCCCTGGAAAAATGCAGGTTTGTGAGGAAAGTGCAGGCGGAGACATGATGTTGCCTTCATCCAACGTTGGTGCTATCGATGTCTGAGAGAGCTGTACACACTCACTTGTTTCCCCTTCCAAACCAACTGACGACCTACCAAATAAACTGCCTGTTGCGGTTACAGTGGTGGAAGTTGTGGGTGGAAAAACAGGTGTGACAGCTGTCCCCACAGTCCTAGAAGATGAAGAGCGCGCGGATGCACTGGAAGGGGCAGGCGGTGGATGGTTCGCTCCGCTAGGCCGCATTGCAGCACGGTGAGCTTCCCACCGGGACATATGATATTTATCCATGTGACGATTCATGGAAGAAGTTGTCAAACTGCTGAGGTTTTGACCTCTACTAAGAGAACCATGACAAATTTTACAGATCACATAATTTGGGCGATCTTTTTCTATGTCAAAAAAGGACCAGGCTAGGCAAGGCTTAGAGGCCATGCGACCTGTTGATCCACCCCGAATAATGCTCAGAGGCAGAGTGGTGGCTGAGGATGCAGTTGTAGACGTGCTACCAGTACTCCGACTGTGTCCAGGAAGGCGCAAGGTAACTTCGTCATCAGTTGCATCCTCCTCCACCACCTCTGTTGACCTCCTCGAGTGCCTGACTGTGGGTTGACAGTAGGTGGGATCTAGAACTTCATCATCAATTGTTGTGTTTGCACTCCCCTCCCCCTCAGACCGAGCCTCTTCTTGCCCTGACCGAATATTTAAGTTGTCATCCCAATCGGGTATCTGCGTCTCATCTTCATCAGTATGTTCCTCATTGTCTATAACCACAGGTGTTACAGTTTGTGACAAAGGGTCAACATTATGCTCAGAAAATTGGTCCTCACAGCCTGAATCAGAGTCACAAAGGTTCTGGGCATCACTGCAGACCATTTCCTGTTCTGTACTCACTGTAGCTTGGGAGCAGACCTCTGATTCCCAGGTTATAGTGTGACTGAACAGCTCTGCAGACTCAGCCATCTCAGTTCCACCATACTGTGCAGGGCTGATGGAGACTTCAGAGCTGGGAGAAAGCAAGTTTGATTGGGATGACAACTCAGAGGACTGGTGTTTTTTGGATGCGGTAGTTGAAGTGGCTGAGAGGGCACTTGTTGGACCACTTGAGATCCATTCAAGCATTTTCCTTTTTGGCCATCATCTACCTTTGTTCCTGTTGTTCGTGTACGTAAAAAAGGGAGCACATCGGATTGTCCACGGTAAGTAGTAGACATCTTACTTTTGCTGGTAGATGGTCTCTCTTCAGCAGATGATAATGGAGCTTTGCCACCTTCCCCACGGACAAACCCTTTTTTTCCTTTTCCACCACGCCTCTTCCCCTTTCCACCAGCATCTGTTATTTTGCCACTCATGTTGATTGCGACAAGATTGTGCACTTAAAATGTGGTAGTAAAAATTGAGAGGTGGTGTAGATTGCAGCGGTGGTCTAGCTTTATTAACAGCAGAATAATAAAGAATAAATATCCCTGACAATGCAACTACGGTCCTTAAACTGGCAGCATCAATTGCTAGTATAATGGCTTAGTTATAATGAGTTGGAGTGTGCAATGCAGGCAGAGGTGCTGCAAATATCTTTGCACTAGTGGGACTATAGCAAAGTCCAATAGCCACGTTTAGGATGCCACTAGGTACACTGAGTGTTTGCTAGTATAATGGCTTAGTTATAATGAGTTGGAGTGTGCAATGCAGGTAGAGGTGCTGCAAATGTCTTTGCACTAGTGTGACTAGACAAAAATCCAATAGCCACGTTTAGGATGCCACTAGGTACACTGAGTGTTTGCTAGTATAATGGCTTAGTTATAATGAGTTGGAGAGTGCAATGCAGGTAGAGGTGCTGCAAATGTCTTTGCACTAGTGTGACTAGACAAAAGTCCAATAGCCACGTTTAGGATGCCACTAGGTACACTGAGTGTTTGCTAGTATAATGGCTTAGTTATAATGAGTTGGAGTGTGCAATGCAGGTAGAGGTGCTGCAAATGTCTTTGAACTAGTGTGACTAGACAAAAGTCCAATAGCCACGTTTAGGATGCCACTAGGTACACTGAGTGTTTGCTAGTATAATGGCTTAGTTATAATGAGTTGGAGTGTGCAGAGGACAGGAGGGTACAGTGCCAGGATTGTGGGGCTCTGGGTAGAGGAATGGAAGCCTGCCTTTCTATTCCCTCCTAATGGGGAAATGCAGCGACGAAATCCCTGACCTTAGCTACACAGACGCTGTCTCTGTTTTCAGGACCTGTCACCTATGGCTCTGACCCTGCCGGTACGAGCCCTTAAAAGGACTGATAGAAAGTGCTATCCCTATGCTGTCCAGCGCTGTGTATGGAGCGCATACAGCAGTATCGGCGATAGGACAAAGGACGGAGCTGCGCCAGTGATGTCTGACACCAAGGACGCAGAAGAGATAATGGCGTCCGGACGGCCAGATACTCGTTTTTATAATGCAGGGACATGTGACATGGACATCCTATCACACATGCCGTTGCTTCTCTGGCTAAAAGTCCACTTAGCTGTGTGTGTGTCTGGGATTGGCTGACCTAATGGCCCTCCCCACTACACGCGCGCACTTAGGGAAGGAAGACAAGGGAAAAAAAAAAAAAATGGCTATCGCCATTATACAAACAGGAGTGATCTGAAGGCGCTGTTCACGCACACTATACACTGAAATGTCATAATAGTGTGAGTCACAGAGTGACTTACACTATTACAGCAGAAAGCCAGCTAGGAATTAGCTGTTTTTTTGCTGCTAGAACCGTTCTCGAACGTTTCTAGAACTATCGAGCTTTTGCAAAAAGCTCGAGTTCTAGTTCGATCTAGAACAGGCCCCAAAATCACTCGAGCCTAGAACTGGAGAACCTCGAACCTCGAAAAGCGCTCAACTCTACCCATCACTTTCCGGTTCCACCGGTGATAATATACATACAGGCTGATGTGATAGGTAATATGTGTACTACCTCTCTCTTCCTGACAAACATGTTCACAGTTTAAACAAAGTCCCATTGGAGTGCTTTCCTTTTCTCTATACAGAGTGGTACAGCAACATCTTTACATGCTAATTACATCCCATTTGATCCCCACTAATACTCCTAACCAGGACGACCCACGGGTATCTGTAACCCACTTGGTATTGATTTGGTACGTTTCAGAACTATACATTGGCGATTGGTGGAATGAATATATGCAGTTAACATAACTATATGCAGTTAACATTGCTAATAATTTTTTTATATTATATCCTCCCCTTCTCCTATTATAGGATGTGTACCTTATAGCACTCTCTCAATATTTGCAGGATTGATCCTAAAGTGATCCTACATACATTGCACTATTAGTCCGTAGGTATCCACCCCATACTCCCTAACACATATATACATTGTTCTTAATTGGACTATTTTTGTCTGATGTCCTATTCCTTTCTCGCCGAGGTTGTGGTTCCTGTAGCACATCTCCAGTACCTGCGGGAGTGTCCCCAGGTGATCCTGCACGCATATCATATTAGTGCAACTGAAACCAACAGGTATCTACCCTATACCTTATGATGTATTTATGCACCATACGTACAACCTCCCTACATAGGCATTGCCTTATGAAATGTGATAGAAATCAATTTAATACGTTTTCTTAATTGTAGCAAAGGGCATACCTGATGTAATTTTCTCCACTTTTTACATTGCTGCTCACTAATTGAAGTGACTCTGAATCTATCATACAAATCCTGGTGAGTTGCATACTCAGTATCTTTCCTTATTTTCTTACCTTTCATTTTTTCTTTTTCCTCTCTCTTATCTTCTTCCATCTCTCTTTTCATACTTACTCGTAGGTCGCATTACCATTAACTCAACCACTATCATGTAACCACCGGTATTTAGGTTTTCAGTCCCGATGCTATTTAGCACACTAACTGATGTGTATGCAAATCTCCCTTATTTTATGTGTAACCAGTATGTTTCCACTATTATATACGATGTTGTAACAATATGACAATCATGTCTCTACCTTCTGTACTATGTCCTTGTCATATAACAGTGTTGGATATTATGTCACATTGTATCATGTCTATTTGTATATGATATTGATTATTTTTTGTTTTGTCATTATGTTCAGATAAAGTCCAGTCTGACGAAGGCCTACGGCCGAAACGTCGACTTGTTGGACGAACTACACATATAATATTTACAGAAAAATATTTGATCAATAAAGAAAAATTTTGCATAACAATAGTCATATTTCTTTTTTGGGAGTGGGTAGTGTGCCGGGGTTACTCTCTATTTTTTTCAGTCGTTTTTTTACCCCTGAGCACCTATCAATCGGTGACGCAGAGCTTCCTTCTATTTACTACCTACTCCAGTAAGCCCTTGGACACAGCTCTCCATGGACTTCATCACTGACCTTCCACCCTCAGAAGGGAAGACTTGTATCTGGGAAGTAGTGGATAGATTCAGCAAACAGTGTCATTTTGTTCCTCTGTCCAGATTACCCAATTCTGAAACTGTTAGCAAGTTGTTTATTAGGCATATTGTGCGGTTACACGGGGTTCCAGAAAATATTGTTTCTGACCAAGAACACAGTCTCAAAATTCTGGAGGGCGTTTTGTAAAAAGATCAATATAGAGCTATCTTTTTCATCTGCCTACCACCCAGAAACCAATGGTCAGACTGAACGTTCCAATCAAACCCTTGAACAATATCTCCGGTGTTATGTGTCTTACCGTCAGTCTGACTGGGTGGAATATCTGCCGCTAGCTGAGTTTGCTATCAATAATCAGTATCAGGAATCCATCAAGACTACCCTCTTTTTCTGCAATTTAGGGTTGCATCCACGTTTTGGTTCTTTTTCTTCCGCTGTGGTGGATACTCCTGAGGCTGAATCAACTGTGGACAAACTGAAGGCTATCTGGTCTGAAGTGAAAGAGAACTTGAAGAAGGCAAAGGTTGGTCAAGCCTCCTCTGCTAATAAGAGATGTTCCAAGGGCCCTAGCCTTGGAGTTGGGGACAAGGTATGGTTATCAACACGGAAGATTAAACTCAAGGTCCCTTCTGCTAAGCTGGGTCCAAGATTTATTGGACCTTACGAGATAATCGAGGTAATTAATCCCATAGCTTTCCGCCTGCAACTCCCCCCGTCCTTAAGATATTGCATGTGTTCCATAAGTCCCTCCTCAAGCTATATCGTGTCCCCGTTCACCCAGTCAGTGCCCCCCCCTCCTCTTGTTTTGGTTGAAGGTAACTGAGTATGAGGTGCAGAGAATACTTGATTCCCGTATTGTCAGAGGGCCGGTACAGTATTTGGTGCATTGGAGGGGTTACGGCCCTGATGAGAGGTCATAGGTTCCTGCGAGCGATATTCATGCTAAGGGTCTGGTCCGGCGGTTTCACCTCCAATTTCCTGGCAATCCAGGTTTTGAGGGTCCGGAGGCCCCTCGTGGAGGGGGGGTACTGTTACATCACCGCCAGAGTCTGCTCCAGCGACTTCTGCTCCGATCACCAGGCGACGCCGTGTTCCTGCTGTGGATGGTGCTGGTGATGGGAGAGGAGTCGATTACAGCGGCACCGGTGGGTGCAGGCTCCGATCATCCACTGGGCTGGGTTATCTTGGGATCTGCACTACCACTGGCTGACTGTGGGTGGCATGTGTCTTCCAGCTGAAGTTGCCAGTGTTCAGCTACAGCCAATGGGAAGACACCACACCCTTCTTAGTTCCCCTCCTGTCTGCTGACCACTGCCAGAGATAGTTCTGATTTCCTGGCTCCTGGTCCGCCCTATTCTGTTTTGTGATTCCTGTGTGCTGACTTCTGCTTGTTTTCTGACTACCCTTCTGCCTGCTGTTTTTGTACCTCGCTGCCCGATCCGGATTTGACCTCTGCTACGTTTTCTGATTACGTCCTTGTCTGCCGATTCTGTCCCTGTTCTACCATTTCTGGTTTGACCCTGCCTGACGACTACTCTCATCGGACTGCTGCCTTCCACAGGTAGTGATCTCCAGGGCCCTGTGTAATTCCAAATCCCTGTATAGGGGTTAAAGGGTCTCAGGGTTCTGCTTGGTGAGTGGCTTCCCTCTAGTCTGTCCATTACATCCCACCTGAGTCTGTTGAGCCAGGCAGGCGTTACAGGACTACGTCTGAGGGGATTTTTTGTGTAATAAAGCTTGAGTCCTAAATGTCTTCTAATTTATTTCTAATAACATATTTTTTTCTGTGTTGTGCTTTTTTTTTACTGTTTAATAGAAATTCATGGTGGCCATTTCTAATTTGGTGTGACACCATGAATTTTAGTACCAGCTGAGAATAAAAAGCTGGTATTAACCCCTTTATTACCCAGCGTGCCACCGCCATCAGGGCCATTGTATGAGCCGGTTAAAGCGCCTGGAAATGGCACTAAGAAACAATGCGCCATTTCAAGGGGAGGCTGCGGGCTGCAGTTTTTAGCGTGGGGGACCCAGAACGATTGGGAATCTCCAGCATCCAATCACAGATGCCCACTCTGTGACAGTGTCTGTGACTGTCTGTTATTTTAACAGTAGAATAAAATAACAACACAGAGAAAAAAATATTTTATTAGAAATAAAACAGAAGACATTTAGGACTCCATCTTATATTACTAAAAAAAAAAATATGCACTCGGGTGATGTCTCTGACTGCTCTCAGCTGAGTCTCCGTGAACAGATCTGTGTTTGTCTCCTCGCACAGATGCAGAACGTCTCTACAGAGTGAGAAGCAGGCTGACACTGAGGGTATGATTCCACTTGCAAATTGCTCATGCGAGTCTTGCATTGCATCACCCGGCATGGTCACATACTCTCCTGACAGGAGTGCTTCAGCTGCAGCTCCTGTCAGGAGATTGTGCTACGTTACAGGTGATACCGATGCAAGACTCGCACAGTGAGTGTCAAAATTCTATGAGCCATGGACTCGAGTGAACCCTGACGTCACCGCGAACACTGCCAAAATCAGCTAAAGATTGCAGAGTGACGGTCAGTGCAGTGAATACCCCCGAAAGTTAATGATCGGACCCAGAAGCACAAGCGGCCGGAAGCGTGTCACGGGACCTGTAAGTATAACCCTAATGTTTTTTAATAATGTGGGGGGGGGGGTTTACAGCCTCTGGACTCGAACTGGACCCAAACTAACATGAGCTTTCCAGGAAAGCTCGTGTTCGGGATCGTGTGCACGAACACTATTTGTTCAGTACGGACATCGAACTTTACAGTTTGGGTTCGCCCATGACTAGTTAAGAGCACTTGGACTGAAAGCTTTCATTAGCAGAAAGATTCAAAAGGCTAGATTCCCCTTTGGTGTGGAGCATGTTGTGTGGACAAAGGAGAAGTGTTCCACAGTCTATTTTAGTGATGAAAACAAGTTAAATTTATTTAGGTGTGATGGGAAATATTGCGTTCATGGACAAACCGGGTAAAGACTGAACCCAAAGTGTGTTAAGAAGTCAGTGAAAGGTGGTGGAGGAAATGTCATGATTTGGGGAATGTTTTCTGTAGCAGGAATTGGACCTCTCATACAGCTACATGGCAGAGTGAATGCAAGCATCTTTCAGAACGTTCTTCAACAGCATGTGGTTCCTTAATTGTGTTCATCACTCAATAAGCCAGCAATTTTCATGGAGGACAATATCCCCTGTCACAAAGCAAAATGGGTAAGGCAGTTCCTTGAAACAGAAAACATTGAAACAATGAAATGGCCAGCCCAGAGTCCTGATCTAAACGCAATAGAAAACCTCTGGAAAATATTTGGTGACAAAGTTATGGCCAAAAAACCCATAACAGTCAAAAAACTGTGGAAGAGACTGGAAGAAGAGAGAAGAGTGGACAACAATCACACCACAGCAGTGTGAGAGACTAGTGATGTCCTGTGGCTACAGATCTGATTAAGTAATTGAAAGCAAAGGCCTGTACACTTCCAACTAATTGGTAACTTTTGTTACCTTCAGAAATTTTAGTTAGAATATTTCTCTCTGCTACAGTCATTGCGGTTCTCCAACTATGATCATCACGTTTTGGGCAAAATAAAGGTTTTATGTTGATTAATCTTTGGATTTTGGACAAATACTGTTCTACTGGCATGGTGTATCACTTGCAAAAAAAATCCAAATTATGATCAATGTAGATTACATTATTTCTGAAAAAAGCAACTGATCATATGTTGTTCACTAATTTTGATCTCCAGTGTATGTAGCGACAAGTTTTGAAATGTTCTTTTAGTACATCTAATATAATTGATATTACACATTGTACCTGTTAAACTGTATATCACATGGTGTTTATTACATTTTATAAATGTGATGCCTCTTGCATTGGTGAAAACGCATGTCAGGGGGTCCCTCCAGAAATTACTCTTTTTTTCTCCAAACCCTGTATGCCTACAGCTTGTTTTTTCCAACAGAGATTCCGAGTTTATTGCAGATGAAGTTTCTCATCTGTTAACCTTCTGGGGAACCTTTTTCTGCTTGTGTTATTATACTGCACACTAGATGGTGGCCCGATTCTAGCGCATCGGGTATTCTAGAATATGTATGTAGTTTATGTAGCCCGCACCACTCCCTCAGCAACACCCACATCCAATCCAGAGGCAGCTGAGCAGAGGGGTGGGCGGGACATGCCGAGGAGGCAGTAGGAAGCAGCCGCATCTCCCAGCCTGCAGGGCTAGCAAGGGGAGGGCGAAAGTACTAGAGTATGAAAAGAGAAGAAATTGCAAGGTGAGTATTATCGTTTTGTTTTTTTTTACTGTGTGCTGGAGGCTGCTGCTGGGGTGTATATAGAGGCTTTGGCTTGTGGGTGTACATAAAGGTTGCTGGGGTGTATATAGAGCCTTCTGTGTGTGACAGTGTCTGTGTGCGGCGGTGTCTGTGTGCGACGAATCAGCGAAGTGTGGTTCAAATCCCGTGCCAATTTGGGGCCGGACTGCGCCTGTCGCTGATTGGTTGCGCCAGCTGCCCGCGACCAGAGACTCGGGATTTCCGTTACAGACAAACAGAATTAAACATTTATATATATAGTTGGAATCACTTGCAGTGTATGCTGCTATCTACTGTTCATTTCTGTGAATTGGTTCTCCACAGCTATTTATTGTACATTACACAGTATGTGTCACCTGCATTCTTTCTTGGATGTATATAATTTGTGAATTAATTCTACAGATATTTTTGAGCTATAGGCATATGTAACTTATTGATTATGCATAATTAATTATAGGATGTAGTTATACTGTGCACAATTACTAAGGGTTTTTTTTTTTCTATACTTCTCTATATGTGTTTTTATATACTTGTCTTTTTAGCATTAATTTAATAGTCATATCTTTCATTATACTATTTTATGGAGTTTTTGTTGGATATAGGCAGTTATGTTTATGGAAAAAACTTCTCAGATGATTTCTGATTTCTTCTGGTTGGATCAGTTTATAAATGTGTTCATTTTTTTCTTCCTTATTTTGTGGTAATAGTAATTTTTTCTTGCATATTGGTATACATTAGATTTGTTTTCTTGAAATTAAGAAAAAGTCCTAGCCATTTCTTTTTTTTTTTTTTTTTTTTTTAAGATCATTGTACATAATGGGTGAAAATACATTTCCCAAAGACATACCCCTTTTTTCAACCATTCTGTACCCATTTAGGAAAAGGGAATGTGTCGCATTTTTTAATTTTTGGATTAATAGTGATTATGCAATTATTTTTAATACAAAATTAAATTCATTGTTTTATTTAGTTTTTATTTAATTCTATTTTTACGGAAACACTGGGGGCACAGAAATATGCGGACACAGAAATATGGGGGCACAAACATATAGGGGCACAGAAATATGGTGGCAGAGTAAATGGGGCATAGTATACAGTGGGGCACAGTATACAGTGGGGCACAATGCCAGCTGTCCTTGGTGACACTTTAGACAAATTAGGATCACTTTGCGGTCACCAACAAAATGGCTCCGCACTGTGTCCCTATACGTCATCTTCCCTTATCCTTTTGAAAAACCCAGAACGGGAGGGGGAGGTGTGACATCACACAGATGAGAGCAGATTCCACCTACTTTTACTGCAGTTGCAATGTTAGCTAGTTGTACACTAGGTTTTATGCAGCTGCTCCCCCTATTGTTTAAGAGTGAAAAAAAATCAAACTTTTACATTTTTTTTTATATTTTGCACAATTAAAAACAATATTAAAACAATACATTAATATGTTTTGTTTTTTTCAATAACTAAAAGAAGTATGACAACATCTTCCCTTTAAGATAAGTAAAAATATCGTCTTGATTTAGTAAATATTTTAAACTTTTTTTTATTGTACTGTAAATGATATTTGGGCACTGAATTTAGGCAGAGGGTTAATTCCTTCAATTTTTTTTTCGTTCTTTAGATAGAAGCTCTGTTTGTGGGGAGATTTATTTATATTGTACCCTCTTTTTAATCGGTCTTTGATATTTTTACTTGGCTATATGAAATTATGTGAATTTGAACAAATTATTTTGGCCATTAAAAACTAACAATAAGGGATTGATTTTATGTGAATCGGACGAGATCTACTTGCTTGTAATATTCATAAGCAAAAAGAGAACAATGAGCAAGAAATGCTGAATAAAAAATGATTTTTATTTGTAGTTAAAGTGCACAGTGCATAGAGTATTTTGGGAAATGTCATACAAGGGATACGTAAAAGAGGACAAGGGAATCAAACAACTGGACAGTTGCAGATACAGTGCAAACCGGCTACAGAGGTAATAAAGTGACTATGTGCATAAATATAGCCCTATGCAAATTGTTTCCTAATTAACATGACTGAAAGTAGTGGTAAGAAAAAGTGTCTATGTTACACCATAAGGATAGTCCAACAATTTAAAAATATATGGGTAATGGGTACTATACACAGAATTGGAATGGAAAATAGATCAGTTTACTGTCAAAACGTTTTTGTTTCAGTTTTGACAGTAAACGTCATCCCATTCACTACTCCCCATGCCCATAATCCATCCCACCTCTCGGTGCTGTCTTCCGTGCCGAGGAGAGGGCGGACCATGGGCGTGGGAAGGAATGAATATTTATTTTTTTTCTGATCACCCCAGTGCCACCTCCTGTGACCCCCTCCCCTTCCCCAAGCCACAGCCAGGTACGTCTGGACTATAAAATGACCCCCCCACTAAATACAATAAAATTTAGAGAAAAAATGCATTTTATAGGCCAAAAAATAGAGTATATTGGAGCATATATACAATTTTATTAAAGGAAATGATGTATATCAGGAGTGCCAAAACATTTTGTGGAAGTACATGGAAACATTTTAGACAGTTTTGCTTGTTATGAAATTTAAAGGTTTACCTGCCCAAAAGAGGAGGGAATTAGAAAAAGAAATTGATTCTAAAGGCCCTGTCACACACACACAGATACATCTGCGACAGATCTGTGGTTGCAGTGAAATTGTGGACAATCAGTGCCAGGTTTGTGGCTGTGTACAAATCGAACAATGTGTCCATGATTTCACTGCAACCACAGATCTGCCAAACATTTATCTGTGTGTGACGTGGCCTTTAGGGAAATATGGGATTCTATTAATGGAGATCAAACAACCAAAGTGTATGAATTAGCGGATTTGTCACAGATGAAAGCTCAAACAGCACCAAAAAAACTTTTTAATGCCATTGTAATAAAAAAAGAAGGGATTTTACATGTGCATTTGCAGCGTCCTTTTTCAGCTACCTTTTGCCATATTTAGAAAACCATGCATCATTTCCTTTACATTTCATAAATAGTTATTACTTTGTGTTGGTATGTCATATAAAATCCCAAAAAGATACATTTATGTTTGTGGAAGTGATATGACAAAAATGTGGAAAAGTTCACAGGGTATGAATACTTTTGCAAAACACTGTACAAATGGTAAATAAGTCAGAATTCTGGCTTAGAGGAAAAATAACAGGCACACTTACAGACAACACTTCACTTGACAAGCGAGTGTTGTTTATCAGGATATGCTAAACATTGGCGGGTCCAGCTGGATTATTTATTTATTTATTTTTTAACAAAATCCAGTTCAGGACCGGACTGGAACTTGAACATCTGCCTAGATGCCGAACCTCATATAAGTCTACGGGGACCAGAACATTGTGCTGCAAATAATGGTGGTAGAAAGGGCTAAGGGGATTAAAACAGGAGCATTAGGCTGCTTTCACACATAATTTTTTTGCCATCAGGAACAATCCGGCGATTTGCGTGAAAAACGCATCCGGCGTTTCTTGCTGCCGGATGCTTTTTTCCCTCATAGACTTGTATTAGCGCCGGATGATGGCGTATGGCCTCGCGTTCGATCCGTTTTTTGCCGCATCCAGCGAAATTTGTCAGTCTGGCGGCCGGAAAGGACGCATAGAGGAACGTTTTTTGCCAACGGCAAAAAACCGCCCCGCGCCGTATCCGGCTCAGTGCAGCAGGATATAGAATGGCAGGCTATGTGCACCTGATCCGAGGGCATCAAGCAAAAGATGTAAATAAGGGCCGGATCATTATTTTTATTTTTTAAATTATTTTTTTTTCTCACCCCCTCGCTCATACTCACCGATCACCGATGCTGCACAGCTGTCACAAAGCTCTGGTGGCTTCTCCTGATTTGAAAATGTCGGCCGCTCATTATGCCATCTCGTATTCACTGCTTCGCCCACCCACCGACTCCTATGATTGGTTGCAGTCAGACGAGCCCCCACGCTGAGTGACAGCTGTCTCACTGTAACCAATCACAGCCGCTGGTGGGCGGCTCTATATCGTGCAGTAAAATATATAATTACAAAAAAAAAAAAACTACGTGCGGTCCCCCCCAATTTTGATACCAGCCAAGGTAATGCCACACGGCTGAAGGCTGGTACTCTCAGGATGGGGAGCCCCACGTTATGGGGAGCCCTCAGCCTATATTATATTATATATATATATATATATATATAGCCAGCAGCCGCCCGGAATTGCCGCATCCATTAGATGCGACAGTCCCGGGACTCTACACGGCTCATCCCGAAATGTGGTGGCAATCAGGGTAATAAGGAGTTAATGGCAGCCCATAGCTGCCATTAAGTCCTAGGTTAATCATGGCAGGCATCTATGACACCCCCCATGATTAATCTATAGTGAAAATAAATAAACACAAACACCGAAAAATCCTTTATTTGAGATAAAAGACAAAAAAACACTCTTTCACCACGTTATTAATCCCCAAATACTCCTCCAGGTCCGGTGTAATCCACACGAGGTCCCATGGCGCTTTCAGCTCTGCTACATCGGAAGCTGACAGGAGTGGCCGTAGAACACAGCCGCTCGATGTGATCTTCACAGAGCAACTGAAGTGAGTCGCGCTGTCAGTGATGCCTGCTTGTGTGTGTTGATGATGGGGGTGGTAGTGCCGGTGTGTGCGGTGATGATGGGGGTGGTAGTGCCGGTGTGTGCGGTGATGATGGGGTCAGTAGTGTTGGTGTGTGCAGTGATGATGGGGGCAGTAATGCATGCGTGTGTGCGGTGATGATGGGGGCGGAATGCCGGTGTTTGCGGTGACGATGGGGTCTCTCTCTTTCTCTCTTTCCCTTTTGGCATGAAAAAGAAAAAAAATGGATCAGTTTTTTTGCTGGATCCATCACATCAGTTTTTACACAATGTGCGACAGATTGTTGCGTCAGGCACAAACCGGATTGTGCCTGACGGCAAAAAACGGATGTATGAAAGTAGCCTTATACTTTCCAAGTCTCCCGCGCGGCTGTAACACTACGTCCGGGTTCGCTCATTAACTCTCATACATATTTACTGCTTCCCTCGCCCACAGTCAGTCCAGACTTGTGACTGATTGCAGTCAGACCACGCCTCCACCCTGTGTAACAGCATCTGTGGAATCATACACACTATCTGTGTCTATAAAGGGTAAAAATAAATTGGCATATTGTCACCCCATATTGTGATACCCAGCACAGGTAAAGCATATGCAAAATGGCTGCAGCCCCAGCTGTCTGCTTATCTTGGCTGTGTATTAAAAAAAAGAAGGACCCTATGCTGTGACTTTTTTAAATGAAATAATTTTTAAAGAACGGCGTGCGGTCCCCCATAATTTTGGTACCCAGCCATGATAAGGCCTATAGCTGGGGGTTGGGATTCTCAAGCTGGGGAGGCCCAAGAAATAAATATCGAAAAAATCCTTGGTAAGAAATAAAATACAAAAAAAACACCCTCTTTCACCAATTAACTTCAAACAAACACTCAGCTCCAATGTAATCCACACAAGGTCCCACGACAATCCCAGTTCTGCTACATACTGAAGTTGCAGCGTGGGCGCACATTACAGAACATGACCAGATGCTGTGGCTTCAGGCAGAGACTGACTGAGCTGCAGCTATGAGCAGTGACATCACTACGTTTAACTGTGGTCACTGGTGGAGGTTCCTAAGGTACCCCACTTGTGACCACAAGTAAATTCACCTGAGGTGAACTCATTGACTTCAATAAGACCTGCATCCACAGGGATTTTTTGCCAAGAGATGCAAATTTGGTGCGGAAATGTTTAAATTCCAGCACCAAATCTCTAACTCTTAGCAAAACACGCCCAAGTGTTTTGTTGGTTTTTTTTTACAATTTAAGATTTTATTGATTTTTCAAAGGAATACAAAATTAGAACACACATCCATGCTGTAACAAATGATGCGAATCAAAAGTCAATGCGACACCAAGCCTTCGCAGGCTTCGTAATATTCTATGGATGGCAGAAATGGTACATACTCATTTAAAACCTTAGATAATGATAAAACAAGAATAAGAGGTTAAGGCAAGTGAAAGTCATAGAATCCAGAGAAAGAGGGGTAATTCAGAAGAAGGAGAGGAGAGATAGAAAGCAGAATAGATTTGTCGAAAGGGTGGCGTAAGCTGTCTGAAAGAGAAAAAGCCAGAGTGCTCCCATTCCGGAGATTAAATTAGTTCAAGAATTTTTTTACTAGACAGGAAAGATTCCCACTGGAACCATTTAGTGGCTGTCTCCACAGTCTGCCCTCGTGACTGGGCCATCACCATTTCCATACGGTGAATCACATTTACCTCTGTTACCCACTCATCCAACGTCGGAGGGTTAGAATCTTTCCAGCGCCGAGGGATCACTGTCTTGGTGGCCTGAAGAAGGTGGCCGCAGATAGATTTCTTAAAAACCCTTTCTGATACATTAAAGATATACAGTAAAACTGCCTCCGGGCGACTGGGGACTACGATCCCTGTGGCCCCCTGTATGGCTGCCAGTACTTTGTTCCAAAAGACCGACAGGCTCGGGCAGTGCCACCAGATGTGAGACATGGTGCCTCCTTGGGCTCCACATCGCCAGCAAGTGTCAGGTATTTCAGGGCATCATGCATGAAGGGACGCCGGGACCCTGTACCACCTGGAAAGTATTTTAGAACTGTTTCTTGCATCCTAGTGGCAACCACGGACCTGTGGGTCAGGCAGAAACAACGCTCCCATTGATTCCCGGGAATCGTTTGATTAGGTTCTGACTCCCATGCTTTACAGAAGCGAGGAGGCGACACCTCTACTGCACTCGTCATAATCTTGTACACTCTTGATATTGCATGGCGCGTATCAGGGGACCCAGTGCAAAGGTTTTCAAAGGGAGTTTGGGGCGAGGGGTGGGCCATGACAGTGTCTTGTGAGGTCAAGAAGTGTTTGAGTTGGGCATATTCAAAATGGAATCGCAGTTTAAAATTACGGCTCTCTACCATCTCCCGAAGTGGGAGGAGGGACCCCCCCGGGGCCACCCGATTTAGTGTCAAAGGATTCAATTTCGTGCTTCCTAGAAAATTGTTGGATGACGCTCCCGGTAAAAACTCCGGGTTATTAGTTAGTGGCATAAGGGGCCCTCTAGGCTGGATCATGAGATTGCACGATGACACAGAGTGAACCGTTTTCAATGTTTGTTTAGTTCTATAGGACATCTCAATCTTATGTTTGGTGAGGAGCGGCCAGGTCCAAGGCAGGGTCGGTAATGATAAGGGGCACATATCTTGTGCCAGGCAAACCCAAAGCTTAGAACTAGAATTATGCAAAAGGTCCAGGACCCTGGCGTGAGCGGCTGCCAGGTAGTACCTTCTACAGTCAGGCAGTCCCGTTCCTCCCGCACCCTTAGTCCTAGTTAAGACGCTACTCCCCATACGGGCACGCCTTCCAGACCAAACAAATCGACCAAATATGCGCTGAATCTTGGCCCAATAGGTTGCTGGAACATAGACCGGAACAGTCTGTATCAAATACAGCAATCTCGGCAGAGCCGTCATCCTGAGTGCGCTGATCCTGCCAAACCATGAAAGAGTGCCCCTATGCCACAGAGCCAAATCCCCCTCGAGCCGTGACAGGAAGCTTTGGTAGTTTAATTGAAAGAGCCTGGACAGGTCAGATGGTATCTTGATGCCCAAATATCCAATACTACCGTGGGGTGGCCACCTGAAGGGGAAGTTTGGTTTTATAACATTCACAGTTGCTTGGGGTAAAGAGATATTTAGGGCCTCTGATTTATCGAAATTAATTTTAAAATTGGACCACTGGCTAAAACGGTTTAGCTCCATCATTAAGGACGGGAGGGATGTGATGGGATTACACAGATACACAAGGAGATCGTCGGCGAAGACAGCTCACTTATGCTCCCGATTGGCGATCCTGATTCCCTGTATGTCTGGGTTAGCCCGGATGGCCGACAACAAGTGTTCCATAACTAAGACATACAGTAACGGTAACAAGGGGCACCCTGCCGGGTCCCGTTTCGGATGGAGAAGGGTTTCGACAGAGTGCCATTAATCTTAAGGTGAGCAGTCGGGAAATGATATAAAGCCATAATTTTAGACGAGAAGACCGGTCCCAGGCCTATATGGTCCAGGGTCTGAGAGAGCGACTGCCAGGAGACTCTGTCGAAAGTCTTCTCAGCATCCAAAGACCGCAACATCAAGGGAAGTTTTTTAGTATGTGCGTGTTGGATTAAATCCAGGGTTTTTATGGTGTTGTCCCTTGCCTCTCTACCTGGGACAAACCCGACCTGATCGAAGTGTATCAAGTCGGGGAGCAAAGGGCCAAGTCTATTTGCCAAAAGTTTGGCATACATTTTTAAATCTACATTAAGAAGCGATATCGGTCTAAAACTGCTACACGCCGTGGGGTCTTTTCCGGCCTTACGGAGTAGTGAGATATGAGCCGTGGTGGAATGGGGCGGAAAGGGGACAGATTCCGAAATTGAATTAAAGGAAAGGAGCATTAGAGGTGCTAATTGTTCTGAAAAGGATTTATAAAATTTGGCGGGGAACCCATCGGGGCCAGGACTCCTATTGCCAGGAGTGTCGCGAATCACTGCCAATAAATCCTCCAGTAGAAATGGACTTTCCAGGTTATTAATAACAGAGCTGTCGAGACATCTAAAAGGTGAGGGCATTGAAGGACACCCATCACTCGACCTGGGGGGCTCGACAGGTAGATTATACAACTTGGAATAATAGTCGTGAAAGGTATTTGAGATGTCCGGGGTGGCATAAAGTAATTTGTCGCGTGAGTTCTTGATGCAGGGAAAGAGGGTATGGGCTCTCTCCTCCCTCAGCGCATTTGCCAACAGTCTGCCGGGTTTATCCCCAAACTCATAAAACCTCCCCTTTCCCACCTGTATTAGACGCTGATATGAGGAATCAAGCAGTTTTTTAACCTCGAACCTAACTCGTAACAGGGCTTGTAAATTTGTGGCCGATAAGGCTCGCTTGTGGATGAGCTCCAGTTCAGAAACCCTATAGAGAGCTTTTACTATGTCTTGGGCCTTTTCTTTCTTGATTCGGGACCCGTGCTTAATAAAAATACCTCGTAGGACACATTTCAATGCTTCCCACTTATAAGTGGGGGCTGTGTTATCTACTGAGTGGTCCTCCATGAACCTTGCAATAGAGGTCTGGATATCAGAAACACAAAGCTCATCCAGTAGCAACGACTCATTCAGCCGCCACGACCCTCTAGGAGCCGAAAGAGAGGGGATCTCAATCGTGCAATAAACCGGCGCATGATCTGACCATAGTATGTTATCCATTCCCATGTGTGTTGGATCCAAGGGAGCGCGCTATGTTTTATTAGTATGTAATCAAGACAACTATAGGAATCCTGAGTGTGGGAATAGAAGCTATAGTCTCTGTCCGACGGGTGTTGTATTCTCCAGGTGTCGAACAATTGAATGCGCAGTAAAGTTTTTTAATACGTTTAATGGTAGTGTATGCAATGCTAGATTTCCCCTTGGAGTTGTCTAAAGTAGGGTCCAGGGTGACATTAAGGTCACCACATAAAAGAACCGTACCCTGTATCAGGGGGATCGTGGCGTCGATCAAACGGGAAACAAAACTGTCGAATAATATATCTTCCAAGACTATCTGTCGTGCACTTTAGGATTTGATGTGGGAGGGATTTATGGATGGCTATCGCCACCCCTTTAGAGCGGGAGTCAGGGTTATCCGAGGACACCCATGTCTGGTAATATTTATTTTTAAGAATAGGGGCATGTCCTTGTTTGAAGTGTGTCTCCTGGAGACACGCTATTCTCACCTTCCGTTTATGAAGATGATACAGTATCTGTGACCTTTTCTCCGGAACATTGAGGCCCCTGGCGTTGAAAGAAGCGATGGTTAGGTCCGCCATCTATAAGAGAATAGGACATGAGAGATATATAAAAGAAGGGATCGAACACGATCAGCCCGACCGCCGGAGATAGAGAGAAGAGAAGACTTGAGGAAGGTAGAATGTAGCGGGAAAAAAAGGAAGAGGGAAAAGAAAACAAGAAGAACAACAGGCAAAAAAATCCTAGCACAACAGACTAAATCCGAACAAACGTTCCTAGGGAACATATCCGCCTTATCTAGGCAGGACAGGGGATCCCAACCTATTTGGGGAAAAAGGATGTCAGACATAACCGAGCAGAGCTCTGTATATACTAAAAAACATTAAGGATAACCATAGACACCGGTAAAAGTAACGAATGCTTATGTAATACGGGCTATGAATAGACTGGAAGGCAACGTGTGGAAGCCAAGTAACTCAAAATACTGTAAAAGGTATAAGTCATACAGGCGTATTCAGCTATTAATTTCCTCTATGTCGGTTACCGCGGACGGCCCGCCCTACGGCCCCGTTCTCCTCTTGGAGGTAACCCCCTGCTGGACTCAGAAGGTGAAGTTGGTCTAGAAGAGGTAGGCCGTCCCCTGGGTACCCACGGCTGGAGTAGAGTAGTCGGCCAGGTTGCAATAGAGATTGTAGGCAGATTCAGACTCTCAGTAAAAGCCGGGAGGTCCTCTGGGGAACGTAGGACCATCCATCGGGAGTCCTTCTGTACCAATAGGGAAAATGGAAATCCCCACCGGAACGGTAGACCCCTCTCTTTTAGGACATCAAGAAGGGGCTTAAGAGTCGCACGTTGGGCCAGAGTGTGCCGTGAGAGATCTGACATTATGCGAATGGTAGAGCCATTATATGACAAGTTCTGTTTCCTCCTGACTGCTTGTAGAATGGCCTCTTTTACAGCGAAAAAATGCACTCTGCACACGATATCTCTCGGGCGGGAGTCATCTGGATCCGGAGGGCGTAGAGCCCTATG
Source organism: Anomaloglossus baeobatrachus (assembly GCF_048569485.1). Lineage (NCBI taxonomy): Eukaryota > Metazoa > Chordata > Amphibia > Anura > Aromobatidae > Anomaloglossus > Anomaloglossus baeobatrachus. The sequence goes on from NC_134359.1 coordinate 183,583,924, forward strand.
GGCTCTATCAAGTTCAAGGGTAGCTCCAGGTGGCCTCTTTAGCAAATTATTAAAAATGGAACGGAGAGCAGCAGGAATATCAGGAGCAGCAATAGATTCCGGGAGACCTCTGAAGCTGGGTTCACACTAAGCGACAGCGACAAAGACGTCGCTGTTACGGCACCATTTTCTGTGACGTAACAGCGACCTTGTAAGTCGCTGTTATGATCGCTGCTTAGCTGTCAAACACAGCAGCCGAAGCAGCGATCATAACGACACGTGTCGCTGTGCTGCAACATGTGCAGAGAGCAGGGAGCCGCGCACACTGAGCGCTGGCTCCCTGCACTCCTAGCTACAGTACACATCGGGTTAATTACCCGATGTGTACTGCAGCCACATGTGCAGAGAGCTGGGAGTCGGCGCTGGCAGCGTGAGAGCGGCGGAGGCTGGTAACGAAGGTAAATATCGGGTAACCACCTTGGTTACCTGATGTTTACCTTGGTTACAGCTTACAGCAGGCTGTCAGACGCCGGCTCCTGCTCCCTGCACATTCAGGATTGTTGCTCTCTCGCTGTCACACACAGCGATGTGTGCTTATCAGCGGGAGAGCAACAATAAAAAAACAAACCAGGGCTGTGTGTATCGAGCAGCGATCTCACAGCAGGGGCCAGATCGCTGCTCAGTGTCACACACAGCACGATCGCTAATAAGGTCACTGCTGCGTCACAAAAACCGTGACTCAGCAGCGATCTCGCTGTGTTTGAAGCACCCCTAACACGTAGATTGTTCCGTCTGTTTCTGTTTTCAAAATCATCTACATGTTGTTGAAGGGCAAATAGTTGCTTGGATTGGTTTTCTACAGTCTCTTAAATAGATTGAATAGACACCTGGGAATTTGATTGCTGCTCTGCCAGGGTATCAACCCTGTGAGTAAGTGAGGAGAGATCCTGCCGCAGTTGGATAAATTCTTGTTTACAATCCGCCACTACTTGATTAGCCAATGCTGCAATGTCGTTCTTGGTGGGGATCGCTTGTAACAGTGACCGCAGGTCTGCCACGGATGCTGGACGATCCTCGCCCATCGAGGCGGCAGCGTGAGACATAGTGGGGTATGCATAGAAAGAGTCCTGTAGGGCTGGATCATATATTAGCGTCTGCGTGCTTTGGGGGCTTTTTATGTCGTCCCATACTTGTGGCACACATACATGACAAATTGGGGTTGACCCCAGTACCCTGGGTGCCCCATTCATGGGGATCAATGGACCCCTTTCCAGGTCCCCGCCTGCGGCTGTTGGGCTCGCAGCCCAGGAGGATCCAGTGGACCACCGATCTGGGGAAGGATGTGGTACTTCCCTCTGAGGTATCCCCCAGGACTCATTGGCAGCCACCCAAGATTCAGGGGGCCCTCCTCTATTTCCAGCTCCCCCTGGGGATCGTGTGGCCCCTGATAAATGGCTGATGATGCTGCCCCCCCCTCTGGCTTGGGCCCCGCTCCCCAAGTCTTCCTGTGGCGGCTAACCCTGATGGTCTGCTGGACTACAAGACCCAGGTCTTGTAGTCCAGCAGACCATCAGAGTTAGCCGCCGCTCCCTCCTCAACTCTGATCGCTGTGCTTGTGGGTGTAGACGGGGGCACTGGTGCCTGTAGTGCAGCCTCTCCGTGCAGCGCCTGCTTCTTCAGTGCTCAGGCCTGCAGCGGTGAGTCATCTCCTGAGCCCGAGCACATGTGCGCCCCGCGCCCGCACGCCGCACTTCCCCCAGCTCCACTGGTGCCGGCCGCAGGTAAGTTACCAGGGCTCCCTGGCTCCATCAGAGACACAGCGGAGAGCGAGGCGGGCAGAGCTGCAGCCGCGGGCGGCCTGTCCTCCAGCCCTAGTCCGCCTGTCAGCATCTCTGGATCGCGGCCGCCATCTGGGAATGGAGCCGCTGATGGTACCGCTTCCTCCGTTGCGGGGGATCCGCCAGCTCCTGCCGCCGCCATGGGTCCTTTGGAGGGTCCTCCTGGATCGCGGGGGGTCCCTGCTGCCTCACATCTTCCTTCGGTCTCCAGACTTGTCGCCCCCTCGGGCACCGGGATAGTGCTCCCTTCAGGCCCTGCAGGCCGCAGTTCTATTCATGGCTGTGGTAGGGTACCAGGCTCCCGAGAACAGGTGAGGTAAGCCCCGATTGTGCCCTGGGATGCAGAGGGTTGCCCTGAGGTATTGGGCTTATTCTTTTTTGGTGCAGATTTGCCCATTGTAAATAATAAACCGGCTCTATGGGGGATTATTTAGAGGAGCTCCAGCAAGCAGCGTCCTCACTCGGCCATGTCCGGCTCCGCCCCCCCACAAAAGTGGTTTTAACGCTGTTTCAGTGCATAATTCTGCCAGGAGATGCAAATTTGGTGCTGAAATGTCTGCACCAGATTTCTGCACCAAATTTGCATCTACTGGCAGAAAACAGTACCAAAATTGCATCAAAAACTGTTTTTGTGCAGTTTTTTTTTGTCAAGAGATGCAGATTTGGTGCTGAAATTTATACAACAAATTCCTGCTCCAAATCTGCATATTCTAACAAAAAAGTATCAATATCGCATCACGTTTAGATACGCTTTTTTTTGCGATGAGATGCAGATTTAGTACAGAAATTTGGTGTATAAATTTCAACACCATATCTGTATCTCTTCACAAAAAAATGCGGTTTTCTGACAGGAGATGAAAGAGTTCACCTGAGGTGAGGTTACAGAGTTCAATGTGGTCACCTGAGGTCAGTTTACCTGCGGTCACAGGTGGGGTACCATTGGAACCTCCAGCTGAGACTGCAGATGAATTGAGTGACGTCAACACTCACAGCTGCGGCTTACTCAGTCTGCCTGAAGCCACAACGTGCAGTCATGATCTGTAATGTGTCCGCGTGCTGCGACTTCAGTATGTAGCAGAACCAGGATCATCATGGCACCATGTGTGGATTAAGTCGGAACTGGGTGTTTAGGTTTAAAAAAAACTGGAGAAAGAGGGTTTGAGTTTATCTCTTTTCACTTACAGTATGACAGAATAAATGAAGAGAAAAAAGGAGGAAGACAAAGGGGCGCCAAATCTAAGTGTAGATGTATGTGAACAAATTTTACACTCACCGTGCAGATTTCTTCTGTTTTCGCTTGTGTGATCCGTGTGGTGGATCAACTCTTATTAATCCTCCAGTATGCAGCACGAATCCTCGGGAAAACAATGGGAGTCCTGTAAAGGTGCTCCCACGTGGGTAATGGAGTAAATAGAATAAATCCCTTTTCGGCGCTTCCGGAGAATGAATGGGATATCAATGAAAGTTTGTAAATACTTCAAGAGCAAAGGTTTATTATAAGGTGCCGAACCTTACAATAAACCTTTGTTGTAAGAGTATTTACAAACTTGCACTGATATCCCATTCATCCTCCGGAAGCGCCGAAAGGGATTTATTCTATTTACTCCACTTACAGTATTAGTAATCGAGGGGTCTCATAGACGCCTTCCATTACGAACCTAGGGTTTAGTTGCAGCTGTGAACTGTCACTAACCCCTAATATTATCCCGCTTCTCACTAGTCCAGGGGAAACAGGATAAGCCGAGTAAAGTGTCGGGATGTAATGGATGTGACAATTCTGGACAGATACTGCTTCCTATTTCTTAGACGAGGGGAAATAACCATGGGCCTCCCCAGCCTAAAAATGCAAACCCACAGCTGTCGGCTTTATCTTGGCTGTGTATCAAAAATGGGAGGTGGGGAGGGGACCCTCCCACCCTTCCACCCTCCCCCCCAAAAAAACAAAACTAAAAAAAAAAAACAAAACAAAACAGCAGAATGGGGTCCCTCTTATGTTTACACACAGCCAAGATAAGAACACGTATGGGGGCTGCAGCCTGTATCCATAGGCTTTATCTGTGCTGGATATCACAATGTGGGGGGACCCTTCACCAATTTATTTTTACACTACTATATGGAAGCAGACAGTGTGTGTGATTCTAAGCAATCACAGATGCTGTCACAAAGGATGGGAGCAGCGGTGAATATGTATGAGGGTTAAAGAGCGGACCCGGAAACAATGTTACAGCCACACGGGAGACTTGATAAGTATAACAATTCTGCTTTATTCCTTAATTTTTTTCTTATCCGGGTGGCCAAACCCGAACAGTAACACAGACTTCCCTGTGAAGTTCGTGTTGGGGGTCCGGGTAAGGACCCCAAACCTTACACTTCAGGTTTACGCAACACTACTTAACATGAATTGTGGTTTTAATTGATATAATATGTTGCAAAATATTGGCCTAAATGTAGCCAACCAATTGTTTGTGCGCGGTTAAACTACAGCATATGAAAATGCAATGTTTATTATTTAAAGTAAGAAACTGTTATAAAGTTATAGCTTATGTTGTCTAAATGCATCCAAAACCTTTACTACAGAGAGAAGAAAGCTGGAGCTAGATGGGGAGGAGTGGTTTGAGAGCTGCCAGGAGGGAAGTAATAAATTATGTTAATCTGTAGATCACAGGAAGGAGTGATTGTCTTTACAAGACAGCTACCTGGATTTTATGACTGTCACAAATCTGAGATGAAACAAAGTGCACTAGATTATTGCCAGTGAGTTAGCATAAGGTGTGCAAAATTGTTTCTTGAGTGTCACTTTAAAGGGAACCTGTCAGGTGCAATATGCACTAAAGGCCCAGTCACACACAACGACTTACCAGCGATCCCGAAAACGATGCGACCTGATAGGGATCGCAGATAAGTCGCTGGGAGGTCGCAGGTGAGATGTCACACAGTCAGACCTTACCAGCGATGCAGGAACAATACAGGTCGCAGTAGCGACCTGTATAACGATCTCAGCAGTCACTGTGATCCTGTCACACAGTGTCAAACACAGCGATGTGTACTGCCCAGCAGGACATCGCCTTTGAAGAAAATGACTTGGACCATTCTGCAACGACTAGAGATCTCACAGCAGGGGCCTGATCGCTGGTAAGTGTCACACATAACGAGATCGCTAACGGGATCGCTACTGCGTCACCAAAACGGTGACTCAGCTGCGATCTCGCTAGCAATCTCGTTATGTGTGACAGTACCTTAACCCCTTAACGACCTTGGACGTACTGAGTACGTCATGGTGACATGGTGCTAAACGACCCATGACGTACTCAGTACGTCATGGCGAAATCGCGGTCCCGGAGCCCCGGGGAGTGAAATTTATTTACTTAAACGGTAGATTCGGGAAGGAGGGGACCTCTGCCTGACCTCAGGAGGGGTGGTGCCTCCTCCCCGAACCTACAGAGGCTGTGATTGGCTGACGAACGCCGCTCAGCCAATTACAGCCACTGTAATGTTCCAGCCATTGAAAATGGCTGGAACATTGAAATCCAGCCCTGATCAGTGCTGCTGTAGCACTGGCCATTGGCTGGAGCTGGGTGATCGATGCTTCACCCGCCCCCAGCTCTGATTGGAGAGACCGGTCTTGTGACCGCTCTCTCCAATCAATGTGGATCTGCGGCCTGTGATCGTCCCTAGAAGCCGAGGAGAGCGGTAAGTTGTTGTCCCCGATCGCCCCGCCGCTCGCCCCTGTCCCCGATCGCCCCGCCGCTGCTCCCGCTTCACCGCTGTCCCCGCCGCTGCTCCCGCTTCACCGCCGCTGTCTCCGATCGCCCCGCCGCTGCTGCCGCTGCACCGCTGTCCCCGCCGCCATGCTCCCGCTGCACCGCTGTCCCCGCCGCCATGCTCCCGCTGCACCGCTGTCCCCGCCGCCGCTCCCGATCCACCGCCGTCCCCGCCGCCATGCTCCCGCTGCACCGCTGTCTCCGCCGCCATGCTCCCGCTCCACCGCTGTCCCCGCCGCCGCTCCCGATCCACCGCCGTCCCCGCCGCCATGCTCCCGCTGCACCGCTGTCTCCGCCGCCATGCTCCCGCTGCACCGCTGTCCCCGCCGCCGCTCCCGATCCACCGCCGTCCCCGCCGCCATGCTCCCGCTGCACCGCTGTCTCCGCCGCCATGCTCCCGCTGCACCGCTGTCCCCGCCGCCATGCTCCCGCTGCACCGCCGTCCCCGCCGCCATGCTCCCGCTGCACCGCTGTCTCCGCCGCCATGCTCCCGCTGCACCGCTGTCCCCGCCGCCACTCCCGATCCACCGCCGTCCCCGCCGCCATGCTCCCGCTGCACCGCTGTCTCCGCCGCCATGCTCCCGCTGCACCGCTGTCTCCGCCGCCATGCTCCCACTGCACCGCTGTCCCCGCCGCCGCTCCCGATCCACCGCCGTCCCCGCCGCCATGCTCCCGCTGCACCGCTGTCTCCGCCGCCATGCTCCCACTGCACCGCTGTCCCCGCCGCCGCTCCCGATCCACCGCCGTCCCCGCCGCCATGCTCCCGCTGCACCGCTGTCTCCGCTGCCATGCTCCCGCTGCACCGCTGTCCCCGCCGCCGCTCCCGATCCACCGCCGTCCCTGCCGCCATGCTCCCGCTGCACCGCTGTCCCCGCCGCCGCTCCCGATCCACCGCCATCCCCGCCGCCATGCTCCCGCTGCACCGCTGTCTCCGCCGCCATGCTCCCGCTCCACCGCTGTCCCCGCCGCCGCTCCCGATCCACCGCCGTCCCCGCCGCCATGCTCCCGCTGCACCGCTGTCTCCTCCGCCATGCTCCCGCTCCACCGCTGTCCCCGCCGCCGCTCCCGATCCACCGCCGTCCCCGCCGCCATGCTCGCCACTGTCCCCGCCGCCGTCGCACCCACCTTTTTCAGCCGCTGCTGCCCCCGATCTGCGGCGGCCGCCGCCGCCTCCTTCATCGGCTGCCCCTTCTCCATCGCCACACCACCTATCCCTCCATGTGCTGCAAGCCACCCTCCCCCCACGTGGGGGGAGGGTGGCTGGCTTGCAGCACATGTGGGGGGAGGGTGGCTGGCTTGCAGCACATGTGGGGGGAGGGTGGCTGGCTTGCAGCACATTTGGGGGGAGGGTGGCTGGCTTGCAGCACATGTGCTGCAAGCCCCCCTCCCTCCCCCTACATGTGCTGCAAGCCCCCCTCCCTCCCCCTACATGTGCTGCAAGCCCCCCTCCCTTCCCCTACATGTGCCATCTCTCTCTCGCATCAGACTCTGCCCCCCTCCCCGATCTGCTGCCTGCTCTCTCCCATTTTCCATCTACTGCCCCCTCTCACCCTCCTCGATCTGTTGCCTCCTTCATCTGCTGCCTCTTCTGTCTGCTGTGATCCTGCTGCCTAGATCCATCCTGTAAGGTAGGTATCCCCATCTCACCCCCCCCCCATCCTCTGCCGCTCCTCCATCCGCTGCGCCATTTCCCATCCATCCGCTGCGCCATTTCCCATCATCCATCCGCTGCGCCCTTTCCCATCCTCTGCCGCTCCTCCATCCGCTGCGCCATTTCCCATCCATCCGCTGCGCCATTTCCCATCATCCATCCGCTGCGCCCTTTCCCATCCTCTGCCGCTCCTCCATCCGCTGCGCCCTTTCCCATCTTCCATCCGCTGCGCCCTTTCTCATCTGCCGCCTCGCCCTCTCGCATCGCATTATCCAGCGCAGTTGCTCGCTTCCAGACTGCAGTGGATGATGCGATGCGAGACTCGTGCATTGCTCTCACGTTTGGCACTGGTCTTAGTGGCAGGCGCTCTTTTTTTTTTTTTTTTTTTTACTGATGTCTGTATTTTTTATTTCGCCAAACTAATTTTTTTTGTATGGGGGGGGGGGGGTCTAGTTTCCAAAATGGGATCACATGTGGGGGAGCTCCATTGTTTAGGCACCTCAGGGGGTCTCCAAATGAAACATGGCGTCTGCTAATAATTCCAATCAATTTTACTGTGAAATGGCGCTCCTTCTCTTCTGAGCCCCGCCGTACGCCCAAACAATTGATTTCCACCACATATGAGGTATCGTCGTACTCAGGAGAAATTGCACAATACATTTTATGGTGCATTTTTTTCTGATACCCTTGTGGAAAAAAAAGCTACCTGTTTGAAAAAACAATTTTGTGGTAAAAAAAAAGAATAAAATATTTTCACGGCTGAACATTACAAACGTTTGTGAAGCCTCCAGGGGTTCAAAGTGCTCACTAAACAGCTAGATAAATTCCATGAGGGGTCTAGTTTCCAAAATGGGATCACATGTGGGGGAGCTCCATTGTTTAGGCACTTCAGGGGGGTCTCCAAATGAAACATGGCGTCCGCTAATAATTCCAACCAATTTTGCTGTGAAATGGCGCTCCTTGCCTTCCGAGTCCTGCCGTGCGCCCAAACATTTGATTTCCACCACATATGGGGTATCTGCGTACTCAGGAGAAAATGCACCATAAATTTTATGGTGCATTTTTTCCTGATACCCTTGTGATAAAAAAAGCTACCTGGTTGAAGCAACAGTTTTGTGGTAAAAAAAAATGTTTTTCTTTTCACGGCTCAACGTTATAAACTTCTGTGAAGCTCCCAGGGGTTCAAAGTGCACATCAAACATCTAGAAAAAATATTTGAGGGCTCTAGTTTCCAAAATGGGGTCATTTGTGGGGGAGCTCCATTGTTTAGGCACCTCGGGGAGTCTTCAAACCCGACATGGCGTCCGCTAATGAGTGCAGCTAATTTTGCACTCAAAAATTCAAATGGCGCTCCTTGCCTTCCGAGTCCTGCTGTGTGCCCAAACATTTGATTACCACCACATATGGGGTATCTGCGTACTCAGGAGAAAATGCACGATACATTTTATGATGCATTTTTCCTGATACCCTTGTGAAAATACTAATTTTTATGGCTAAAGTAACATTTTTGTGTTAAAAAAGTAAAATTTTCATTTTTTCGTCTACATTGCTTTGGTTGCTGTGAAGCTCCTAAAGGGTTAATAAACTTCTTGGATGTGGTTTTGAGCAGAGTGAGGGGTGCAGATTTTAGAATTGGGTCACTTTTGGGTATTTTCTGTCGCCTAGGTTTCTCAAATCACTCCAAATGTGATGTGGTACCTAAACAATTTTTTTTGTAAATTTTGTTGGAAAAATGAGAAATTGGTGATGAACTTTGAACCCTTCTAACTTCCTAACGGAAATTTTTTTTTTTTCAAAAATTGCGCTGGTGTAAAGTAGACATGTGGGAAATGTTATTTAGTAACTTTTTTGTGTGACATATCTCTCAGATTTATGGGCATAAAATTTCAAATTTTGAAAATTGCAAAATTTTCAAAATTTTCGCTAAATTTCCGAAATTTTCACAAATAAACGCAAAACATATCTGCCTAAATTTACCACTGACATGAAGTACAATATGTCACGAAAAAACAATCTCAGAATCGCCAGGATCCGTTGAAGTGTTCCAGAGTTATAACCTGTCAAAGTGACACTGGTCAGAATTGCAAAAAATGGCCGGGTCTTTAAGGTGAAAACAGGCTGGGGGCTGAAGGGGTTAAGAACCATGAGCAGTTCTGGGTGCATATTGTTAATCCCTGCCTAACCATCCCTGCATACACTAGCATAGATAAAGGGATATTTAGACAAAGTATTTCTAAAGATCTTTTATCTTATGCTAATTGAGCGCAGGGACTAGTCCCTAGGGCGTTATATCCCCTGACTAGTCCACACACTAATCATGGATTTGGCCACCCCAAATATTCCTCTACACCTCCTTCCAAACATCTCCCAGATGCTGAATGGCTGAATCTGCTCCCAGACACAGAGTCTAATCTAGAGAACTCTCTAAAATGAGGGTGAAACCCATAGTTACAAAAGAAAGGAGAAGTCCCTGTGGACTGGTTGACCCGACTATTGAAGACAAACTCAGCAATAGGCAAGAACGAACACCAGTCCTCCTTTGGAGTCATACTTAAACAACGCAGAATTTGTACAAGAGATTGATTCGTTCTCTATTTGCTCATTGGTCTCAGGATGATAAGCTGAAGAAAAGGGCAAATCAATACCCAGTCTTTTGCACAAGGCCCTCCAAAATTTGGAAATAAATTGCTCCCCTCTATCAGATACAGAACACCATGCAATTTAACCACATGATTGATAAACAGTTTGGAGAGCCGTCTTGGCATTGGGTAACCCTGAAAGAGGAACAAAGTTTGCTTGCTTACTGAATCGGTCAACGACCACCCAGATCACAGTTTTCCCGTCAGAAACATGCAACTCGGTAATGAAATCCATGGATGGGTCCATGGTCTTTTAAGAATTGGCAATGGAACAAACTCCCCGGCCAAAGAGTTATGACTCTCTTTCGAGCTCACACAAGTCACAAATGCAAATACGAAATCAGCAATATCAGAATACATGGAGCACCACCAGAAGAGCCGGGCAATAGCCCTCCGCATGGCTGAGATACCAGGGTGACCACATAATACTGAATCATGAAATTCCTGCAAGACGTGTAGCCTCAGATGTACCGGAACAAATAATTTAGAGTCAGGAAGAGAGTACAAAGCCGACAATTGAGTATCACGTATATCCGCCTCAAACTCAGAAGCTAACATGGCAATAACCCCCTGCAGAAGAATGCAGGAGGGAGACTCTGGGGGAGACACAGAATCAAGACTATGAGACAAGACATCCACTTTCACGTTTTTAGACCCCGGACGGAAAGTGATGAAAAAATCAAATTGTGAAAAAAAAGACAAATGACAATCTGGCCTGTCTGGGGCTAAACCGTTTAGCTGATTTAATATACACCAAGTTCTTTTGATTAGTTATGACAGTAATTTGATGAGCTGCACCCTGCAAAAAATGCCTCCATTCTTCAAAAGCCAGCTTCACAGCAAGTAACTCACGATTACCCACATTGTAATTTCTCTCAGCAGAAGAGAATTTCCTAGAGAAAAAGGCACATGGCCACAAATTGGTTAATGATTTAGGTCCCGGGACAGTACTGCCCACACAAGCGTCCACATCCAAAATAAATGGCCTTGTGAGGTCCGGCTGAATGAGAACTGGAGCGGACATAAAACGTTTTTTTTTTTAACTCCCGAAAAGCCTCAACCGCTTTGGGCGACCAAACCTTCAGATCCGCCCGCTTACAAATAAGATGCGTCAAAGGTTTGACGATCTGAGCGAATCCCTTAATAAACTTCCTATAATAATAAGAAAACCCCATAAACCGCTGAAGCACCTTGAGATCACTTATCCGTACCCGGTCGACAATGGCCTTGACTTTCCCAGGGTCCATCTTGAAACTGGTTGCAGACAAAATAAACCCCAGAAAAAAGATCTCTTGCACAGAAAACGTACATTTTTCTAATTTGGCAAATATAGAGTTTTCTCTTAGTCTAAATAACACAGAACAAATATGTTCAATTTGAGGTTCAATATCAAGCAAAGAAAATCTAAATATCATCATGGTAGATAACCACAAATCGCCCAATAAAGTCCAAGAAAACATCATTCATAAAATTCTGAAAAACAGCTGGTGCATTAGTCAGACCAAAGGGCATAATCAAATTTTCAAACAGGCCCACGGATGTTGAAAATGCCGTCTTCCACTCATCTCCTTCTCAAATACATGCAATATTGTAAGCCCCTCTGAGATTAAGCTTAGAAAACCATTTAGCCCCAGAAAGCGGATTATAAAAGATCAGGGATTAGAGGGAGCGGGTAGGTATTTTAAACATTAATCTTATTTCATTCTCAGAAATCGAGGCAGGGATAGAAACCACCATTTTTTTTCTTTTCTTTTTATACAAAGAAAAACCCCGCAGCAACTGGGGAGGAGGAAGGACGGATGTGTCCATTACGCAAACTGTCACTAACGTATGCTTTCATGGCAGCCTATTCTGGACCAGATAAATTGTACAAATGAGCTTTGGGCAATTTGGCATTAGGAACAAGATTAATGATACAATCATATGGGTGATGGGGCAGGAAAACCTCTGCCTCGTTTTCTGAAAATACATCTCTGAAATCCTTTTGTTATTCCAGAAGACCCTCCGGACTTGCAGAGAAAACCTGAACTGATTTTAGACAAGTTTTATAATATTCAGGACCTCACTTAATATCTGAAAGACCCCAATCTATAAGAGGATTGTGCAAATGTAACCTCGGAATTCCTAACACTAGTCCCGCAGGGAGATTATCCATAACATAGCAAGAGATTATCTCTGCATGGAGAGATCCCACCTTGAGTCTGAACTCCTCCATGACAAATTGAACCTTATTCTGGGGCAAAGGAATTTTATCGATGGCAATAATATGGATAATTTTCTCCAACCTAACTGTCCCGAATCCTAATTTCAGAACCAGTTTAGAAATCAAACAAATTCATTGTGGATCCACAGTCAAAGGTGAGAGAAGACACAACCTGGTCCTTGAAGAGCAGATCAACATTCAGCAAAACCTTATTGGAGGAAATAAAGGGTACCTGGAAGTGTGGGTGACCTCCTCGATTATCACCCAGACTTAGACGTTTCCCCATGGCTTGCTAGCAGGGGTACATGTCAGACAATCCTCCAGTGCCTTGCATGACCACAGTAGAAATAAAGCTTGAGATCCTGATTCCATTCCATGTCCTCTCCAGAACTGGCTGCCCCGACTTCCATGGGCTCTGTAATAGGTGGGAGATTTGTACTGGGAGGACAGAATGAAGTCTTCTGCTGGGCCAGCCGTCTCTCTCGAAGCCTTTGGACCATGCAGAGATAGCCTGGGTCATTGCCTCCTCCAGGGAGCAAGGAGGAGGGTGGGAAGCCAGAGCGTCCTTTAGGGTATCTGACAGGCTTTATTTAAATCTGGCAATGGAGAGCAGTGTCATTCCACTGTACTTCAGCCAACCACTGTCTGAATTCGGAGCTCTACAGTTCAGCAGTGCGGTTTCTCTGCAACAGATTCATGTTCTTGTCCTCACCTACCTGGACACAGGGTTAATCTATGATGAACCTGACTAACGAGTCAAAAATCATGTCCACGGAACACCGATCAGGGGCTGTAGGAGGCAAAGAAAAAGCCCATGTCTGGGAACCCCCCTAAGCAGGGACATGATGATTCCCAATTGTTGAGACTCATTCCCAGATAATCGGGGTCTTAAAGTAAAAAGCAATTTGCAATTCTCCCTAAAAGTCCGGAACTGATCTTTTTCTCCACCAAAGTTATCAGGAAGCATAACTACAGGTTTTAGGACGCTGATTAATACATCAGTAAGGTCCATCAGCCTACCCACTGTCTGAGGTGAGAGGTTCTGAGAAGTCCCAAGCACTGAGGAGAGCTGACCTTGTAGCTGGGCGTGAGAGAAGGCCGGATTCTGGTGCTCAACCGCCAGATCTTGCACCAGTTCAGGTTTTACACCTGCTCACACAGCGTACTCACGAGATCCATGATGTGGAAAAAAAAAAAAAGGTATTTGGCCAGTGATAATGTGATGCTAAACACTCAAAACACTCAGGTGTAGTGAGACGCTAAACCACTAGGAGTCACTAGATACACTAGTAAAGAAGATCTGCGGGGTAGTTGAACAAGCCAGGTGTCAGAAGTCAGGAGATAACGTCAGTAACAGAAGGAGAGAGAAGCCAAAGTCAATATACGAGCCGAGGGTCTGTTAACCAGGAAGTCACGTCAAATACCAGGAAGAGAGCGCCGGGGTCGGGGTACCAGTCGAGGTCGGTAGCCAAGAGGACATTTCGGGTACACGGCAGAGCTGGGGTCAGGAAACAAACCGAAAATCAGGGAGGTAGGGAGTTAAAGGGGTTATCCGGCTTCTTTTGACTTTTTTTCATTATTTCACTATTGGGCTACATTGGGGCAGGTAAGTAGATAGAGACCACTTACCTGCCCCGCTGTCAGCCCCTCTCCCCCGGCTCAGAGCGGTCATGTGACCCCTCCTGCCGCGATTTTGCTGCTTCCGGCCTTTGCACGTCTACATGGGCAGAGCCATGTTGACATGCAAATCTGGAACAGCATGTCACCTCCCTGCTGGGCTGTACAGTGTTTGGAGTAAACGCCCCCGTTCCCTGCCCCCTCCCACACATTCCCCCCGCACCCCGTACTCTGCCCACAACCTCCCACACACTCCGTAGTCTCCCTCCTCCGCCTCCTGTGCCCAGCTACGTGCGCCCTGAATTGCAGCCGAGTCAGTGTCCAGTTCAATAAGGCAAGGAACACTTGTTGTCCGATACACTGCCAGCGCTGTGTCCCCAGCGCTTTATTATGTTTACTGCCTGACGCCCTGGGAACTGTTCCCCCCCCCCATTTCACCCCCCCCCGCCCCCCCCCCTGTCAGTGTTTGCCCCCCTCTGCAGTATAAGCTGCCTCTCATTCTCAGCCTGCATTGCGTGCATCTGCGGGGATGACGAGCGCTGCTTCACTGCCCGTGCAGTCTGTGTCCCGCTCCCTGCCAGCCCCGCAGCTGCCCGCACTGCAATGTCAGTGTCTGCCCGCAGTATCTGCAGCTTCTCACGCCGCGGGGCTGGCAGGGAGCGGGACACTGACGCTCTCCCGCTGTGATGCACAGATCGCTGTGTGTGACAGCGAGAGAGCGACGAAATGAAGCCAGCAGGAGCCGGCATCAGGCAGCTTCGGAAAGCTGTAACCAAGGTAAACATCGGGTAACCAAGGTGGTTACCCGATATTTACCTTAGTTACCAGCCTCCGCCGCTCTCGCTGCCAGCGCCGGCTCCTGCTCTGTGCACATGTAGCTGCAGTACACATCGGGTTAATTAACCCGATGTGTACTGTAGCTAGGAGAGCAGGGAGCCAGCGCCCAGTGTGCGCGGCTCCCTGCTCTCTGCACATGTAGCTGCAGGTTAGATTAGATGACATAATTACCTGCAGTAACGATCTCCTGCCTCCTGACGTCACCGCGGTCACTGCCTTCTCTGCCCGTCTCGCGGGCGGCCCGAGACTGTCACTAGCAGTGACGTCACGGGCTCTCGCGATACTGCGTAGAACGCGGCGGGCATAGAAGTCAGTGACAGCGCTGACGTCAGGAGAGCATGAGATCGTTACTGCAGGTAATGAACTCATCTAACCTCCTGACGGCAGCGCTCGGCATCCCCTGCAGTGACCTGGGCTGACCTATTGATGTTAGCTCAGGTCACTGCACGGCTCTCCCAGCCAATGGGGAACATTTTGTTCTTCATTGACTGGGAGTCTCACTGACTATGGTATGGATCGCCGTGCGACACCGTTATTGGATTACGCCGGACCCGGATTTGATTGTTCTTGTCAATAAATTGTTGAAAGAGGGAATGTGGGGAGTGTTTTTTCAAATAAAAATTTTTTGGTTGTCTATTTTTTATTTCTTACTGACTGGGTTGGTGATGTCGAGTATCTGATAGACGCCTGACCTCACCAACCCCAGGGCTTGATGCCAGGTGACATTACACATCTGGCATCAACCCCATATATTACCCCGTTTGCCAACGCACCAGGGCGCGGGATGAGCTGGGGCAAAGCGCCAGGATTGGCACATCCAATGGATGCGCCACTTCTGGGGCAGCTGTAGCCTGCTATTTTTAGGCTGGGGAGTGTCCAATAACGGTGGACCTCCCTAGTCTGAGAATAACAGACCACAGCTGTCCGCTTTACCTTGGCTGGTGATCCAATTTGGGGGGGACCCCACGTTTTTTGTTTTTAATTATTTATTTAATTTTAAATAACAGCGTGGGGTGCCCTCTGTTTTGGATTACCAGCCAAGGTGAAGCTGCCAGCTGTGGTCTGCAGGCTGCAGCCGTCTGCTTTACCCTAGCTGGCTACAAAAGATAAGGGGGACCTCACGTCGTTTTTTTTTTATTAATTCTTTATTTATTGGCTAAATACAAGGCTAAGCACCCCTTAGTGCCACATGAAAGGCACTAAAGGTGGCTTTACACACTGCAACATCGCAAACGACATCACTGTAACGTCACCGGTTTTGTGACGTTACAGCGACCTCCCCAGCGACATTGCAGTGTGTGAAACACATCAGCGACCTGGCCTCTGCTGTGAAGTTGTGATCGCTAGAAATCGTTCAGGACCATTCTTTGTTCCTTTTGTTTCCCGCTGTGCAGCAAAGTCTCAGTGTGTAAAGGGGACTTTACAGCGACCACGCGGCTCTGTCTGTGTAGCGTCATGATTAGCGGTCACCTGTGAAGGATTCACCGGTGACCGCTAATCCCCCGAGTGACTGAAGTTTCCCCCCCTCTCTCATACTCAACGATCCCCGATCCCCGGCTCTGCACGGCATTCACACTGCTCCAGCGGCTTTTCCTTTTTTGAAAAAGCCGGCCGCTCATTAAACAATCTCGTATTCCCAGCTTTTCCCCGCCCACAGGCGCCTATGATTGGTTGCAGTGAGACACGCCCCCACGCTGAGTGACAGGTGTCTCACTGCACCCAATCACAGCAGCCGGTGGGCATGTCTATACTGTGCAGTAAAATAAATAAATAAATAATTAAAAAATCCGGCGTGAGGTCCCCCCTATTTTAATACCAGCCAGATAAAGCCATAAGGCTGAAGGCTGGTATTCTCAGGATGGGTAGCCCCACGTTATGGGGAGCCCCCCAGCCTAACAATATCAGCCAGCGCCGCTCAGAATTGCCGCATACATTAGATGCGACAGTTCTGGGACTGTACCCGGCTATTCCCGATTTGCCCTGTTGCATTGGCAAATCGGGGTAATAAGGACTTATTGGCAGCCCATAGCTGCCAATAAGTCCTAGATTAATCATGTCAGGCGTCTGACCGAGATACCTTCCATGATTAATCTGTAAATTACAGTTAAAAAACACACACACCTGAAAAATCCTTTATTAGAAATAAAAAACACTAACAAATTCCCTCATTACCAATTTATTACCCACAACAAAGCCCTCCTTGTCCGACGTAATCCACGTTCCTCCAGCGTCGCATCCAGCTCTGCTGCATGCAGGTGACAGGAGCTGCATAATACACCGCCGCTACGGTCACCTCCACGCAGCTAATGAAGACAGCCGCGCGATCGGCTGAGCTGTCACTGAGGTTACCTGGATGCAGCGGTGGCCGCGGGTAACCTCAGTGACAGTCCAGCTGATCGCGCTACTCAGCCGCCGCTCCTGTCAGCTCCACACAGCAAATGAGGTGAGTATCGCGATCAGCTGAGCTGTCACTGAGGTTACCCGCGGCCACAAATCTGCACCAAATATGCAAGAGAAGAATAAGCAACATGGCCACAGCCCTTATGAATTCTAATACACTTTGCTGGCTTCACAATGGACATGCAGATTTAGCTGCAGATTTCTCAAAATATATGTCAAAACTACACAGCATGGGTACTGGGCCTTATAGGGACCGCTATAGTAAAAGCTGCTTGAGACATCTCTGAAATATGATCTGAGTGCTCTGGGCTGCCATCAGGGCATTACAACTGTGATTTTGATATCGTGCCCGGTGAAGAGTGGTGGCCTGGCTGTACCCAGAATAATTACTAAGCATTATTAAGCTCCAGCAGGGCCAACATTTTCTCCTAGTCCTAGCCACAGCTGCAGCAGAGGTGCTTGTCAGTGTCACTTGAGGAACTACATATGACTACTGTGCATGCAAAGCCCTTCTAGGGCATTGCATGCAAATTAGCCATGTGACCAGAAACAAGGGAGTGTAGCAGAGTAGGGAGGCCGCATGTCATCCAGCAGCCCAGTGTGATGATGTCATCACTCTGCATCTCATCACAGTGCTGCGGGCAACGCAGAGGTGGCGTGGATGTGCCATCTGGTGGGGATAGGTAAGCACCCAGCTTCTTAGTATTTAGAAGCCAGGAGCTCATAACGCTGCACTCAGCACATACTGATGAGACAGCGCACAAGAGGAGAGTGCACGGGGGAGGGGGGAGACAGTTACCAGGGCGGTGGGCACCATACATCATAAAGAGCTGGGGACACCGTCAAGCAAACAAGGCTGACCGTGTCCCCAACAGCGAGTTGGCCTCAGTTTGTACAGGACCCTGGCACTTGCCCAAGTGCACCGGTGTGGTGACGCCATCTCTGCCCAACACTATGTGAACACACATATTTCTCCCCATTTATGTATAAAATTTGACAAATAATAATTTACTCACCTTTCCTCATTTCCCTGCTGCTCCATTTTCTGCAGCGTGTGTCCTGAAGCTCAGTACAGAGGGTGCGATATAGGGACATCATGCACACAGTGCTGACTCTCAGAGCTCACATAAACAGGGTGAAAGATGGAGCAGGGAGCTTATGATTCCTTCTTGTTTTCAACTGTATGTGCATCCACAATGTTGATGCCATTGAAAGAGTGATGCTGTGAGGGACGGGTGGCTATTACCAGTGCGGAAATGAAAGCCACCTCACAGACCTGCATCATGCTAGTAGTGACATAGGCATGCTGTGATGTATGACAGCATGACCAAAATACCATGTAGCCCAAGGAAAAAATAGTGGTCGAGATTTTTCACAAAAATCTGCAGTAACTATATTTTATTGTAGATGATGATGATTATTATTATTATCGCACTATATCTTGCTTGCTGCTACACAGTGTAGATATGTGAATCCTCACATCACATGCAGCAGACACAGTTGTCGACAGTCAGAATGAATGGTCATGTGACCACTCGTATGCAAGCTGCACACTCCACATTCTGAGCCCAATGTGTCAATTCATATAGTGACACATAGAGGGATAAGCCTGGAGAATCTATGTGTGTGTGTGTATATATATATATATATATATATATATATATATATATATATATATATATATATATATATATATATATATATATATATATATATATATATATATATATATATATATATATATACATATATATATATACATATATATATATATATACACACACATATATATATATATATATATATATATATATATATATATATAATGTATATGTATACACTTAACTATATGACACAAACCACGCACACACACACACATGTACCATGCATACATGGCGTATATATCTACTATAGACTCACATTGGGTGCTATATATAGTCTGCCTTACACAGTATTCATTTATCTATAAGGGGTGAGGAACATGTAACAACTCTTTCTGTTACCATTGTTGATGGGATGTGAGCTGATTGCTGTGTCACAGATGAGAGAAGCTGGATCTCTGCTCTGTCACATGCTGAGAGGTCAGGTGCTGGGCAGAATACTGACAGCCATTGAATGTGCAGAGGGAGGGCAGGGGGCGTTCCTGTACACTGAGGCCGGGCAGGGGGCGTTCCTGGACACTGAGGCTGGGCGGTGACAGCTCTGACTGAGGTTTGGCAACCAAGAATACAGGAAATTGTCATGTTTGTTGGAGCTAAATGTAAACAAGAGCTGCAGGGAATAAAGTGTGAATTCAAGAGAAACAAAAGTTAGAAAACAGAAAATAACAATGTAGGGGTGATTTATATGACAATACAGCACAGATTAGCTTACAAATTTTTTTGGAGTGTATGTCGGATAACTCCTTTAAATCAGAGTAGTGGAGGAGATGGGACGGGGTACAAGGAACTAGGTAGCAGGACAAGATCAGGTCAGTCATTTACGGGAACCAGAGATGTACACTGCTAAACAGAAACTATCTGGCGGCGTTCCGGGTGAAATAGCTCCCAGATAAGGCAAAGCAATCACGCAGAATGAGGCTCCAAAGAACAGGCCCCTCCCACACCATACAGGACTAGACTGGGAATGACAAGTTCACCAGAGGAAAATATGAGGACTAGTATAGGCTTTGCAAGGGAGCAGAGCACCACTAATCAGAATCATGCCCATCTGCTTGCTGTTCAAAAATACAGCACCTTACACTATGCTAATGGTGAAAAAATGAATACATTTTTAGGGAGATTGTGATTTAATTTTTTTCTTGTTTTTAATGCATTAAAATAATAAAATGAATGGTGTAATTCAAAACTATAAATCGTCCGACAAAACAGGCCCTCATATGGCTATGTGAATGTAAAAATAAAAAAAAAATTATTGCTCTTGGAGAAACTGAAGGATAAAAATTGAAAGCTGAAAATTGCCTGGCTGGGAAGAGGTGATAAGTAAATATATTGGCAATATAGCTTAAAATTAACCTGGCAGGTGCAATATGCACCCAGAACCACAAGCAGTTCTGGGTGCATATTGCTAATCCCGGCCTAACTGTCCCTGTATACACTAGCATAGATAAAGAGATCTTTAGAAAAAGTATTTCTAAAGATCTTTTATCATATGCTACTGAATGCAGCGACTAGTCCCCTAGGGCGTTACAGTATATCCTCCGACTAGCCGCACTCTTAACATGGCAGAACGCCCACAGGGGCGTACGAACATGCTATTCAATGCAGCGTCACCAGTGTTCGCTGTGACCGCACTTCTGAATGCTGGGAACTTCCGGTCGTGCGCAGTATGTACGCGTCCTGGCTTCAGACAGGTCTAGTGTGCATGACCAGAAGTGCTGAGACATTCAGCTTAGCGTTCACCATGGACACAGGTACATAGACAAACCTAAGAACTTGATCACCAATCAAAAAGAGCCTGTGTGATCACCATACCTATGTAGTTCACAGTGAACCAACAAAAACTATAAAGAACTACAAAATATTAAATGCAAAATATCTTTATTTGAATTTTTTTTTTTTAAAACAAGATAAAAATATGCACAGCAACTCTATGACATGAAAAGGAACAACCTCACATTAGATACAATCTCTCAGTGGCCAGCAATAATAAGTATCCTAATCCGATGAAATGCGAGCAAAAATACTTATTATCTGTCAAATATTGACATCTCAATTATACTCAAAAATTCTTCTAATGGAATGCATATACAAAATATTACTAAAGTTGATCCTAATGACTGAACACTCTGCAAAGCAGGTGGATGGCAAGTAGAAACAGGACAACATGTCTATAATAATGATAACAGATGTAACACTGCACTGACTGTAAAAAAGCATGAACACTCCAAGATGTGATAGGGGGTATCAGGAATCAAAATACATCTACATCAGCCTTTGCAAAGTCCAAATAAATCACATCAGCTGCATTACCAATATCCAGGTTTGAACTTACCCCCTCATAGAATCCCAACAGGTTGGTTAGACACGACTTATCTTTCATGAATCCATGCTGTTTGTCAGTTATATTATTTTCTGCAATATATTTTTGCATGTCATCCCTTAAAATGCCCTCAAAAACTTTGCATACTACTGATGTCAGGCTTACTGGACGGTAGTTGCCTGGATCTACCCTCTTACCTTTCTTAAATATCGGTACCACATCAGCAATCCTCCAATCCTGAGGCACCAACCCTGTTACAAGTGAGTCTAAAAAGATGAGATACAGCGGTCTATCGATTACGGAGCTCAATTCCCTCAATAATCGTGGATGAATGCCATCTGGCCCTGGGGATTTGTCAATGTTTAATTTACTCAGACGTAGGCGTACTTCATCTTCTGTTAAATTAATTATATCGGGTGGTGGACTTTGATTTTTCACTTGTTGAATGATCCCTGGTACAGTCAGTTCCTTGGTGAATACAGATGACAAATGCCTATTTAATATCTCAGTCTTTTGTTTGTCCTCTATAACTAACTTGTTATTATATTTTAAGGGGCCGATACTATCCTTTGTTTTCCTTTTGGCATTAATGTATTTATAAAAGATTTTGGGATTTATTTTAATGTCATTGGCGATTTTTGTTTCAGTAGCTAATTTTGCTTGTTTGATTTCTTTTTTACATTTCCTATTGATATCTTTATACTTCTGAAATGCTATTTCTGTATTCTCAGCCTTTAAGATTTTAAATGCCCTTTGTTTTTGTTTTATTATACTTTGTACAGTCTTATTTATCCATAGTGGTTTCTTTTTATTTCTGGACATTTTATTACCAGAGGGTATACGTTTTTTACAGGACTCTAGTAGTATATCCTTAAACTTACCCCATTTATGTTCGGTAACCCCAGTTACCATGACTTTGTCCCAATCTACACATTTAAGCTCTTCCCTTAATTTGTTGAAATCAGCTTTCCTAAAATTCCAGGTTTTAGCATTCCCCCTTTGAAATGTTCTATTGAATATTATGTTGAAGCTTACCATATTATGATCGCTGGTGCTTTGTGCATCCTGATTTTCATACATGTGCATATACTTACATCTATATATGAGCACATATGCGCTTGTATGTGCATGTGGTATGATACATGTATGTGATATGTGGTAACTTTGGATTTTATTCATTCATGGATATATTATGACCTCTTCCCCCTTTTTTTTTTTTTGAATGGGAGTTTCCCTTTACATAAATTTATATACTAAATTTATATATATTCCTGCATGCAAGCATGTATTTTATATCCAGTATATACGCAGGAGTAGATTATCATTTGTTGTTGTTTTTTATTTAAATATGCATGCATTATTTATATATGCATTTCTTCCTATGTATGAAGATTGGGTGCATACATGTATTTTTTGCCTGTGTATTTATATGTTTTTCCACCATAGACCTATGCGGTATCTATTTATAGATTTGATATAGATGGATCCATCTATATCAAATCTTTCCTTTTTATCTACTGAAACCTCCGGCTGCATTTTCCTACACCTGTGTAACGAACACACCCCTCTCCACCTCAGTTTCCTGTTTTTCCATGGTGGAAGCACTTATATATTCTGTCCAGAGCCGCATACAGGTACTTATGACTAAGGACCCTTTTGTTTTTATGATATAGGTCCGAAACGCGTAAAGTTTCACCTGTATGCAGATTATACCTTGGTGTGATGTATTTCCAGGAATGACTATTTTAAAGAAATATCAATAAAGAAAATATTTTAAATTTTTTTTATATATATATATATATACTAGAAGGTGGCCCGATTCTACGCATCGGGTATTCTAGAATTTACGTATTGTGTAGTTCATGTATGATTTTTGTTATATATATATATGTTGTGTGTAGTTACCAAGTGTTTGTGTAGGCGCTGTACATGTTCTGGGTGTTGTCTGGGTGTGACGGGGGTGAGAGCGGTGTTGTATGTGTGTTGCGTTGTTTGTGGAGCGCTGTGTGTCTGTAGCGTTGTGTGTTGCGCGGTTTGTGTGTGTGTGGTGTGTTTTGGGGGGAGGTATGTTTTGTGCAATGTGTGTGTTGTGCGGTATGTGCGTATATTTGTGTGTGCCGCGGTGTTTGTGTGTTGGGTGTTGTGTGTGTGCAGCGTTGTCTGTGTGTGTAGGTGTCTGTGTAGGGCAGTTGTTTGTGGTTCCCAGTGTGTGTGTGTGTGTGTGTGTGTGGTGTGTTGTGCACTTCCCATCGTGCTCCATCCGCCATGCTGCGCACTCCCAAACGTGCACCATCCGCCATGCTGCGCACTCCCAAACGTGCACCATCCGCCATGCTGCGCACTCCCAAACGTGCTCCATCCGCCAGGCTGCGCACTCCCAAACGTGCTCCATCCGCCATGCTTCGCACTCCCAAACGTGCTCCATCCGCCATGCTGCGCACTCCCAAACGTGCTCCATCCGCCATGCTGCGCACTCCCAAACGTGCTCCATCCGCCATGCTGCGCACTCCCAAACGTGCTCCATCCGCCATGCTGCGCACTCCCAAACGTGCTCCATCCGCCATGCTGCGCACTCCCAAACGTGCTCCATCCGCCATGCTGCGCACTCCCAAACGTGCTCCATCCGCCATGCTGCGCACTCCCAAACGTGCTCCATCCGCCATGCTGCGCACTCCCAAACGTGCTCCATCCGCCATGCTGCGCACTCCCAAACGTGCTCCATCCGCCATGCTGCGCACTCCCAAACGTGCTCCATCCGCCATGCTGCGCACTCCCAAACGTGCTCCATCCGCCATGCTGCGCACCCCCCATCATGCTCCATCCGCTTGGGAGTGCGCAGCATGCCGGATGGTGCATGATGGGGAGTGCGCAGTATGGCGGATGGAGCACGTTTGGGAGTGCGCAGTATGGCGGATGGAGCACGTTTGGGAGTGCGCAGTATGGCGGATGGAGCACGTTTGGGAGTGCGCAGCATGGCGGATGGACCACGTTTGGGAGTGCGCAGCATGGCAGATGGACCACGTTTGGGAGTGCGCAGCATGGCGGATGGACTACGTTTGGGAGTGCGCAGCATGGGGGATGCAGCACGATGGGGAGTGCGCAGTATGGCGGATGGAGCACGTTTGCTCAGCCTCTCTCCTTCCAGCCTCCCTCAGCATCAGCCTCCCCCTCCTAGCCTTCCCCAAGATCAGCCTCTCTGCTCCCAGCCTCCTCCAGCACGCCGTGCTCCTCTGCCGACACTCACCCACACAACCGATCGCATCCACTCACCCACACAACCGATCGCATCCACTCACCCACACAACCGATCGCATCCACTCACCCACACAACCGATCGCATCCACTCACACACACAACCGATCGCATCCACTCACACACACCCCCGATCGCATCCACTCACACACACCCCCGATCGCATCCACTCACACACACCCCCGATCGCATCCACTCACACACACCCGATCGCATCCACTCACACACACCCCCGATCGCATCCACTCACACACACCCGATCGCATCCACTCACACACACAGACACTGACGATATTGCACATACGCGCTGATACTCACAACATCCGGGGATATCACATGCTTCTGGCCATGTGATCCTCCGTCAGGTCCTGGAAGCTCACAGCACAATATCGCCGCCGAGAAGCAAGGGATATCCCAGGATGTTGTGAGTATTTGGATGCGATGTGATGTGTGTGTGTGTGTGAGTGTGATCTGATTTGTGTGTGTGTATGTGTGTGTGTGTGTGTGCTGTTATGTGTCTGTATTTTCCGGCGCTGCAGGACCTTGATGTGTGGATGCGATGTGATGTATGTGTGAGGTGTGTATGAGAGTGAGTGTGAGCCGGTGTACACTGGTAACTATGATACACATCGGGTAACTAAGGGACCTTAGTTACCCGATGTGTATAATGGTTACCAGCTTTCACGGCCTCCGTTAAGATCCCAGCATCGCAAGGTTATGTCTGGCGCTGCCGGGATCCTGACGGAGCCGGTGTAGAAGCAAGAGATATCCCAGGATGTTGTGATGTGTGAGGTGTGTGTGGATGTGATGTGTGAGGTGTGTGTGAGAGTGAGAGTGAGTGTGATCTGATGTGTGTGTGTACTCACCTGGGAATCGGAGCCCCGTGTCAGTTGGGCCACAGCGAGCGTGCATTGCGTGAGGGGGGCGGGGCCTGCAGAGAGCCGGGGCGAGAGGCCAATCCGTGTGGGGGGGCGGGGCCATGGCGAGCCCAGCGGCCAATCAGCTTTGTGTCACCGTAAGGACACAATTTCGGAGCATGACAGACAGACAGACAGACAGACAGACAGACAGAATAAGGCAATTATATATATAGATATATATATTTTATTGGATTTGTGCTGAGCCAACTCTTTCATCACTTTTTCGCAAAATAACTGCCCATCAATTGAGGAAAATCAAGTGTGAAGCTGCCAAGATGCCATTTGCCACCAGTTTGGCCATATTTCAGAGCTGCAAAGTTACTGGAGTATCAAAAAGCATAAGGTGTGCCATACTCAGGGACATGCCCAAGGTAAGGAAGGCTGAAAAACGACCACCTTTGAAGAAGAAAAATAAGATACAACGTTTAGACTGGGCCAAGAAATATCTTAAGACTGATTTTTCAAAGGTTTTATGGACTGATGAAATGAGAGTGACTCTTGATGGGCCAGAGGCTGGATCAGTAAAGGGCAGAGAGCTCCACTCCGACTCAGACGCTAGCAAGGTGGAGGTGGGGTACTGGTATGGGCTGGTATCATCAAAGATGAACTTGTGGGACCTTTTTGGGTTGAGGATGAAGTGAAGCTCAACTACCAGACCTACTGCCAGTTTCTGGAAGACAACGTCTTCAAGCAGTGGTACAGGAAGAAGTTGGTATTGTTCCAGAAAAACATGATTTTCATGCAGGACAATGCTCTATCACATGCATCCAACTACTCCACAGCGTGGCTGGTCAGTAAAGGTCTATAAGATGAAAAATAATGACATGGCCCCCTTGTTCACCTGATCTGAACCCCATAGATAACCTCTGGTCCCTCAGAAAATGAGAAATCTACAGGGAGGGAAAACAGTACATCTCTCGGAACAGTGTCTGGGATGCTGTGGTGGCTGCTGCACGCAATGTTGATCGTAAACAGACCAAGCAACTAACAGAATCTATGGATGGTAGGCATGGTGTCATCAAAGAAAAGTGTCTATATTGGTCACTAATTTTTGGGGTTTTGTTTTTGCATGTCAGAAATGTTTATTTCTAAATTTTGTGAAGTTATATTGGTTGACCTGGTGAAAATAAACAAGTGAGATGGCAATATATTTGGTTTTTATTAAGTTGCCTAATAATTCTGCACAGTAATAGTTACCTGAAAAAAACAGATATCCTCCTACGATAGCCAAATCTAAAAAAAAACAAAACAAAACACTCCAACTTTCAAAAATATTAAGCTTTGATATTTATGAGTATTTTGGGTTGATTGAGAACATAGTTGTTGATCAATAATAAAAAAAATCCTCTAAAATACAACTTGCCTAATAATTCTGCACATGGTGTACTACAGGGCACAAGTATGGACAATACTACAAGGATGGGCACACAATACTACAGGCAACAAGGATGGGAGACATTACTATAGGGTACAAGGATGGGCACATTACTACAGGGCACAAAAATGGGCACATTACTCAGGTTACAAGCAAGGGGCACATTACTATAGGGCACAAGGATGGGAGACATTACTACAGGGGATACGATGGGGACAATACTACAGAGGACAAGGATGGGGGACATTACTACAGGGCACAAGGATGGGGACATTGCTACAGTATGGGGAACATAACTACAGCACACAAGGATGTGCATATTATACAGGACACAAGGGGGACATTACTACAGCATGGGGGACATTACAACAAGATGTTGGCTAAGATGACTGTATGATGCTGCTATTTGTAAAACAACATTAGAAGGGGATAAAATGTAAAAAAAATATTCAAAATAAAGCACGTCTTTTTTGCCATTAAAAATGATGTTATATTAAAAAAAGTGCAGGTTTGTTATAATCAAGCAAAAAATGTTCAAAATAGTGATCCAAAGATGTATAGAAAAAAAACCATGGAATCATTAAAAATGTCAGTGTCCTGCAACGAATGCGGCCCCCTTCAATTTTTTTTTTCTATGGGCGGCCTATTCCCCCAGCGGAGTTTGAGACGCCTGCCTTAGATAAAAGTAAACCTATACATGTTTGATGTCTACAAACTCGCACCAACCTCAGGCATCACAGCGACACAGTTTTACCATATAGTGAACATGGTGAATAAAATATCCCAAAAACTATTGTGTGTAATTTTTTTCAGTTGTTAAACACTTTTTTTTTGCTATTTTCCAGTACACTATATGGTAAAACTTATGGTTTCATTTAAAAGTGCAGCTTGTCCCGCAAAAAATCAAGCCCTTGTATAGCAAAATTGACGGAAAACTAAAAAAGTTACGGCTCTTGGAAGAAACAGGAAAAAAAATATGGAAAACCGCCCGGGGGTGAAGACGTTAATTGGACAAAGCATCAGCAAATTTGACTTCCAGAACCATTTTTATGCTTATGATACACAACTATACACAGTGGCGTAACTAGAGTTGGATGGGCCCCGGTGCAGTTCAGACCTGGGCCCCCCCTGCTCCACATACACCGACTCTTGGGGTAGGGGATAATGACACTGACACTTGGCTCTCACCCACAGCACCCTGAAATCCCTCTATCAGCACCCAGCTTTCCTATGTTCTGATATTTATCTTGTCCTCAGCACCCAGCTTTCCCATATCAGAGCATGAGAAAGCTGGGTGCTGAGAGATGTAAATCAGAACATGGGAAAGCTGGGTGCTGAGAGATGTATAGCAGAGCATGGGAAAGCTGGGTGCTGAGAGATGTATAGCAGAGCATGAGAAAGCCGGGTGATGAGGGAAAGAGCCTTTTTCCCTCAGCACAAAACGTTTCCATCCCCTGCTTGTATCTTTGTCCCCCTTGTATAAAGTTCTCAAAATACTATAATGGCCCCCACATAGCCTTCCATATAGTATAAAGGGTCCCACATAACCCTTCATATTAGAATACACCTCCATAGTCCTCCATGTATTATAATGCATTTCCCATAGTTCTCCATGTATTCTAATTCACCCCATAGTACTCAATATATAATACTGCACCACATAGTCCTCCGTATATTATAATGCACCCCCATAATCCTCCATGTATAAAGTAGCCCTTCAATTATAATGCATTTCCTATAGTTCTCCATGTATTAAAATTCACCCCATAGTACTTCATATATTATACTGCACCACATAGTCCTCCATGTTTTATAATGCACCCCCATAGTCCATGTATAAGGTAGGCTCCATAGTCCTCCATATATTATAATGTAGCCCCCATAGTCCTATATGTATTATAACAACCCCATAAAACTTCAGATGGTATTATGCAGCCCCATACTCCTCCGTGTATAATGCACCCCTATATTCCATGTATGAGGTGTCCTTCATTTTGTATTATACAGCCCCCCAGACCTCCATTTATAATGCAGCCCTATAGACCTCCAGAATAATGCAGCCTCATAGACCTCTATGTATAATGCACCCCTATATTCCATGTATAAGGTGTCCTTCATGTTTATTATGCAGCCTCTCCAGGCCTCCATATATAATAATGCAGCCAACCTCTCCAGGCCTGCATGTATAATATACCGCTAGCCTCCATGTATAATATAGCAGCCAGCCTCTCCAGGCCTCCATGTATAATATAGCAGCCAGCCTCTCCAGGCCTCCATGTATAATATAGCAGCCAGCCTCTCCAGGCCTCCATGTATAATATAGCAGCCAGCCTCTCCAGGCCTACATGTATAATAAAGAAGCCAGCCTCTCCAGGCCTCCATGTATACTAATGCAGACAGCCTCTCCAGGCCTCCATGTATACTAATGCAGACAGCCTCTCCAAGCCTCCATTTATACTAATGCAGACAGCCTCTCCAGGCCTCCATGTATACTAATGCAGACAGCCTCTCCAGGCCTCCATGTATACTAATGCAGCCAGCCTCTCCAGGCCTCTATGTATAATAATGCAGACAGCCTCTCCAGGCCTCCATGTATACTAATGCAGCCAGCCTCTCCAGGCCTCCATGTATACTAATGCAGCCAGCCTCTCCAGGCCTCCATGTATACTAATTCAGACAGCCTCTCCAGGCCTCCATGTATAATAATGCAGACAGCCTCTCCAGGCCTCCATGTATAATATAGCAGCCAGCCTCTCCAGGCCTCCATGTATAATATAGCAGCCAGCCTCCCCAGTCCTCCATGTATAATAATAGGCCAGCCTCCCCAGTCCTCCTTGTATAATATAGCAGCCAGCCTCTCCAGGCCTCCATGTATAATATAGCAGCCAGCCTCTCCAGGCCTCCATGTATAATATAGCAGCCAGCCTCTCCAGGCCTACATGTATAATAAAGAAGCCAGCCTCTCCAGGCCTCCATGTATACTAATGCAGACAGCCTCTCCAGGCCCCCATGTATACTAATGCAGACAGCCTCTCCAAGCCTCCATGTATACTAATGCAGACAGCCTCTCCAGGCCTCCATGTATACTAATGCAGACAGCCTCTCCAGGCCTCCATGTATACTAATGCAGCCAGCCTCTCCAGGCCTCTATGTATAATAATGCAGACAGCCTCTCCAGGCCTCCATGTATACTAATGCAGCCAGCCTCTCCAGGCCTCCATGTATACTAATGCAGCCAGCCTCTCCAGGCCTCCATGTATACTAATTCAGACAGCCTCTCCAGGCCTCCATGTATAATAATGCAGACAGCCTCTCCAGGCCTCCATGTATACTAATGCAGCCAGCCTCTCCAGGCCTCCATGTATACTAATGCAACTAATGCAGCCAGCCTCTCCAGGCCTCCATGTATAATGAGCCTCCCCAGGCCTCTGGCCACAGTGTATTCACTAATTTATATATATATAAAAAAAACAAAAACAAGTACTCACCCTCTCTCTTCCTGTTCTGTCTTCACGTCTCCTCATTCCACTGCTGCTGTCCTCACTGCTCCCCTCATTCCCCAGCCACTGCTCATCCTCACTGCTCCCCTCATTCCGCAGCCGCTGCTCGTCCTCACTGCTCCCCTCATTCCCCAGCCGCTGCTCGTCCTCACTGCTCCCCTCATTCCCCAGCCACTGCTCGTCCTCACTGCTCCCCTCATTCCCCAGCCGCTACTCGTCCTCACTGCTCCCCTCATTCCCCAGCCACTGCTCGTCCTCACTGCTCCCCTCATTCCCCAGCCGCTGCTCATCCTCACTGCTCCCCTCATTCCCCAGCCGCTGCTCTGACCTCACCGCTCTCCTCTTCCACCGCTGCTCGTCCCCCCCTTCTCGTTCTCCCGGTGCTCCGGTCGGCGTCCTCCCGTCCTGCGCTCTGTGCACTCTGAGCACAGCAGTCGCACAGGAGTGACGTCACCGCGCAGGCACGGAGGGGGGGGAGAGGGGAATGATGATGCATAGAGTGCCACCGGCAGCTCTATGCTTCAACATTACTGTGCGCGGTGACGGGGGAGGGGGCCCCGCTACAGCCGCTGACACCAGGCAGGGGGGCCCGGTGTCGGCGGCGGCAGCGGGTCATATAGCCGCCACGTGGTTTGTGACAGATCAGCACAGCTCCTCCCTCACTGACAGGAGCTGGCTGCTGAACTGCTGGGTGGCCGTCGGGCCCCTAAGCTCCCGGGCTGGTCGCAATGGCGACCGCTGCGACAGCGGTGGTTACGCCCCTGACTATACACCTCATGTCCTGATCTCAATTCCGCTGTACTACAGAACATCAGGTACTGTCTGTCTGCATTTTCTAACATCATGTTTATCTGACCTAAATCTTTCCAAAACTCCACTTCTACTCCCTCAGTCTACTAACCTTCCTATCTGAAATCTCCCTCTCTATGTGCGGCACCACGATAACGCCGAGGCAGCAGGCTTGCTGCCAGGGTGTTATGTTTGACAACGATCTTTCCTTCACCTTCAACATCCATTCCATCAACCACTCTTGTAGCTTGCACCTGAAAAACATCTCTAGAATCCTTTTCTCACCATGGAAACAACAAAAACCCTCACTGTGGCCTTGATCCACACCAGCCTTGATTACTGTAATTCTCTATTAATTGGCCTCCCCCTCACTAGACTTTCCCCTCTCCAGTCCATCCTTAATGCAGCAGTCAGGGTCACCTATCTGGCTAATTGTTACTCAGACGCTTCCACTGTGTGTCAGTCATTACACTGGCTGCCCATACATTATAGGATCCAAATTAAATTGCTTGTTCTCATTCACCAAACTCTTCACAGTACGGCACCCCCCTACATCTCCACCCTCATTTCTGTCTATAACCCTACCCATTCTCTACGCTCCACAAACTACTTTCGACTAATATCCCCACTAATCCAAACCTCCCACTCCAGGCACCAAGACTTCTCCAGAGCTCCACCAATCCTCTGGAATGCTCTACATCTAGAAGTTAGGACTAACCACAACTTACACAGCTTCAGACGCTCCCTAAAAACACATCTTTTTAGGGTGGCTTATCTTCCCTAATCGAAGTCCATTCATATTTAGCCCATCCATGATTTCTCAAAACACAATTCTCCATCAAACTCCACCGCACCCAAAAGCATTACAGAGATTGGCTTTTGGCTGGCTCATGCAGCCTTCATCTATCCCGCACTTCTTCTAGTTGACTTTCAAGGCCTTGTCGGCATCATGGAAGACCACCAGTTTTCCATTAAGCACCATCCAAAACACGAGCAGGATACAGGAGAGCAATGCGGATATACTTGTCATGTAGCAGCTTGCAGACAGATGAAAAGGCATGTCACTTGGTCATCACCGAAGCGGAGAAGTCCTGGAACAGGAGAAGAGAATGACCTTTGTACTGCATTGAGGGTAAGGCATGGAACGCATGGAGCAACTGCATATTGTCCTGGTAGTTGAACAATTTAAAGATGACAGGACATGGTGAGGCAGCTGGAATGTTTAGGCCCAATTCTGTGAGTTCTTTCCACCAACATGATACCAGGAAGATTCCGCAGATTGAGCGCCAGCGGGAGCCAAGAAGAGGTCAGGAAGGCCTATGATCCGAAGGTTATTGCGACGACTTTGAGTTTCCAAGTCGTTGATTTTTCCAAGAAACTGCTCCAACTTTTGAGCATTACCTTACAATTGAGTGGAATAAGATTACAGGGTGTCCTCTAAATCAGAGATACGCTGCTCTGCCACCAAAATTTTGCTGGTATGGTCAGCTGGGATGTTATTAGCTCAAGGAAAGATTGAAATGTCTGAAGTTTAGTATCAATCGCCGACATGACCATCATTGTGGTAAATGTGGCAATGGACTGCAGAGATGCCTCCATGACAACATTAGAGTCTGTTGCTTTAGGGGGAGATCTGGAGACTTGAACTTTTGTTTTAATAGATTTGGAGCTGCCAGGGTTCACATATTTATCCATGAACGTAAAGAACAGCAGTCATTAAAGTATATAAATCACCAGGTATGTACATAGAAAGGGGGTCACCACGGCCGGGACTCAGTAAGGAAGGCCTATCTATAGCCAGGATAGAGAGTTGAGGCATCAGGAACAGCACCGTGAAACTTAATCCAGAATGCACAATAATGATGGACGTAGTTGAAAGTAGTGGTAAAGTCCAGACAACAGACGAGTAGAGAAATATGACAAATTGAGCCGGGGTCAAAAGCAATACAGAGAGCGAACCCAGATGGAGTGGGACTTTATCCGTTACATATCCAAGCAAGTACGTTCAATAGTAATCACTGCCTAGCATTGACTTCCGGAGGCAGCACAAATGAAAAGTTTACATTAATAGCAGATTAGGTGCCAGCAGACAGCATTAAAAGCAAAGTCAACAAAAACTTGTAGTAAGCAGAAAAGTCCAGCAGATGGGGCCAGAGAACTTCAGTGTGCCATGTACAGTATAGGAATAGAGCAGGGGGTCTCAAACTCAGCTGGGAGAATGGGCCGCACATAGAAAAAAAATGAAGGCGTCTGCATTCCTTGCAGGACAAAGTGACATTTTTAAATGATTCCATGGTTGTTTTTCTATACAGTACATGTTTGGATCACTATTTTGAACACTTTTTGCTTGATTATAACAAACCTGCACTTTTTTGTTTAGTACCGTATATTATATATAAAATCATTTTTAATGGCAAAAAAAATCATGCTTTATGTTTTATTTTTTTTACATTTTATCCCCTTGTTCTAATATTGTTTTACAAAGAGCAGCATCATCCAGTCATCTTAGCAAACATCTTGTAGTAATGTCCTCATTCTGTAGTAATGTCTCCCTTGTGTCATATAAAATATGCACATCCTTGTGTGCTGTAGTTATTTCCCCCCATACTGTAGCAATATTCCCATCCTTGTGCCCTATAGTAAAGTGCCCCTTCCTTGTAACCTGAGTAATGTGCCCATTGTTGTGCCCTGTAGTAATGTGCCCATCCTTGTACCCTAAAGTAATGTCTTCCATCCTTGTGCCCTGTAGTATTGTGCCCATTCTTGTGCCCTGTAGTATTGTGCTCATTTTTGTGCCCAGTAGTATTGTGCCCATCCTTGTAGTATTGCCTATCCTTGTTCCTTGTAGTACTATGCCCATCCTTGTAGTATTGTGTCCATCCTCATTCCCATCCGTGTAGTATTGTGCCCATCCTTGTATACTTGTAGTATTGTGCCCATCCTTGTAGTATTGTGCCCATCCTTGTAGTATTGTGTCCATCCTTGTAGTATTGTGCCCATCCTTGTAGTATTGTGCCCATCCCTTGTAGTACTGTGCCCATCCTTGTAGTATTGTGCCCAGTAGTAGTGTGCCTATCCTTGTAGTATTGTGCTCATCCTTGTAGCATTCTGCCCAATAGTATTGTGCCCATCCTTGTAGTATTGTGCCTATCCTTGTAGTATTCTGCCCTGTAGTAGTGTGTCCATCCTTGTAGTATTGTGCCCATCCTTGTAGTATTGTGCCCATCCTTGTAGTATTGTGCCCATCCTTGTAGTATTCTGCCCATGCTTGTAGTATTCTGCGCATCATTGTAGTATTGGGAACAATACTACAAGGATGGGCACAATACTACAATGATGGGCACAAAGACTACAAGGATGGGCACATCATTGTAGTATTGTGCCCATCCTTGTAGTATTCTGCCCATCCTTATAGTATTCTGCCCAGTAGTATTGTGCCCATCCTTGTGGTATTGTGCGCATCCTTGTAGTATTGTATTATGCGATAAAAAAAAAAAATACAATAAAATATTAACCTAATAAAAAGCGCACATCCTGGGGGGGGCATACAAGTTACTGGGGTGCTGTATAAGTTACTGGGGGCCGGCATACAAGTTACTATGGGCGTATATACACATTATAAATTAATCTTTGACCTAGCCAGGCTATACATCTACCAGTCCAGTAAGTGGACTATTACCGGGCCTGGCTCCGTCTGCAGAGGACCAGTCTAGACAGTGCCTGTGCTTCTGTTTTGTGACTGTGTATAATGCGCCCGTTTGAGTCTCTGCCAGGTGCAGACACTGTGCTGAGCTGCCCGTGAGAAGTACAACCACTAATGGCTGCCGCCCGCCCGCCTACCTTTAACCCCTTCACGACCCTGGACGGATCTATCCGTCCAGGATCGTGTCCCGTTAAGCCCCGCCCCCTGCCGCGGGCAGGCGGCGTGGATCGGCACACATATCAGCTGTTTTCAACAGCTGACATGTGTGCCTGCTAGCCGCGGGTGGAATCGCTTCCACCCGCGGCCATTAACCCCTTAAATCTTGCTGCCAAAGTCTGGCAGCAAGATTTAAATGCGCGCGGCCATGTTTGTTACTCACCGCCGCCCCCACCGGAAGTCACGTGTGTTATCACGTGACTATCGGTGGTTGCCATCGTAGCACAGGGTCATGTGATGACGCCTGCTGCTACGATGTTTCACTTTCATTTTCCCTCGGCCAAGAGCAGAGGGAAAACCAAAGTGACTGAATCTGCTGATTACAGTGGTATACCTGTGATCAGCAGATAGCGATCAGCAATCGGATTGCTGATCGCTATAGCCCCCTAGGGGGACTAGTAAAATAAAAAAAAAAAGTAAAAAAAAAAGTTTTAAAAAATAAAAAAAAAAACAAAAAACCTAAAAGTTCAAATCACCCCCCTTTCCCCCCATTAAAAATTAAAGGGTTAAAAAATAAATAAATATACACATATTTGGTATCGCCGCGTTCAGAAATGCCCGATCTATCAAAATATAAAATCAATTAATCTGATTGGTAAACGGCGTAGTCGCAAAAAAATTCCAAACTCCAAAATTACGTTTTTTGGTCGCCGCAAGTTTTACGCAAAATGCAATAACAGGCGATCAAAACGTAGCATCTGCGCAAAAATGGTACCATTATAAACGTCAGCTCGAGACGCAAAAAATAAGCCATCACTGAGCCATAGATCCTTAAAAATAAGAACGCTACGTTTTTCGGAAAATGGCGCAAAACGTGCGCCACTTTTATTGGACAAACTTGTGAATTTTTTTTAACCCCTTAGATACAAGTAAACCTATACATGTTTGGTGTCTACAAACTCGCACCGACCTGAGGCATCACATAGATACCTCAGTTTTACCATATAGTGAACACAGTGAATAAAATATCCCAAAAACTATTGTACGATCACACTTTTTTTGCAATTTTTCCGCACTTGGAATTTTTTTGCCGTTTTCCAGTACACTATATGGTAAAACTTATGGTTTCATTTAAAAGTACAACTCGTCCCGCAAAAAACAAGCCCTCATATGGCAAGATTGATGGAAAAATAAAAATATTACGCCTCTCAGAAGAAGGGAGCAAAAAACAAAAACGCAAAAACGGAAAGTGCCCGGGGGCTGAAGGGGTTAAAGCTCCTCTCTCTGGCTGTAAAGCTACATCAGCCAGGGGCACATGCAAGTTGAGCCAGAGAGAGGAGCAACAGAGCAGGAGCAGCTTCTGGGACCCTGCCGTTTACACGACGCGCCAGTGCTGAGATGCAGACACTGACAGTCTGACACAGCCTGGCTGGGAATCAAGGGCTGGCTGGCAAATTTTTGCCTGGGGGGCAATCACAAAGCAGTGGCCCCTGATAAGCAGCTTATACTTATTGGCTCTGATTCATTAAAAAGGTGGTCCAAAACTAAATTTTACTTTACTTCTAAATCTCTGTTAGAATCCATTCTTTTTTCTAAAATACGTTAATGCAAAATTCCCTCACTACTCTGCTTTATTGTTTTTCTACTTCCTCTCTGATGACACTTTGTTTGAAAATCCGCAATGCACCCTGGGATACTCTGGTCAATCTGCAGCCACTGCCCTTTTGCTGAAGCAAAGCATCATCAGTGACCTCCATTTCAGAGGCCGGGCTAATCCGTGTTTTAGGCTACGTGCCCACGTGTGCGCTCTGCACTGCAGCGTACAAGGTCCGCTTCAGAGCGCAGCTGAAAAGCTCCGTTCTGAAGCGCCTGGTGCCTGCAGAATTCGTGCGCTCTGATTGCTGCCTCTCCCTATAGACAGCATGCAAAGCGCACATGTCACTTCTTAGAACTTGGCAGTTCTAAGAGAATTTGGCAGCAGGCGAATCGCTGCGTTCTAATACGCCACGTGGGCATGGCTTAGGCACAATCTTCATAGATTGTGCTGGTGATGCAGGATGCATTTAGTTACGCTGCGGTGCAGTTTGAAGCGTAACTGCATGAAAATACGCGATATGGGCACAGGGCCTTACTTTGCATGCAGCAGCTGTCAATTCCAACAGATGCTCAGTAGAATCTTGTCACTGTGCACTATTCTTCACAGTGCACAATGAAAGTGCACTCCTTCGCCGGCTCTGTTCAGAAGTGACGTCACTTGTGGGAATGGCGCTGGTCTCTAGTTGCTCATTTTTTACTTACCATGTGCACTGACTGTGTGGTTTGCTGCCAGCTTGTCACTTGTAATCAGAGCCGGCGAGGGAGTGCACTGCTATTGTGCACTGGAAAGAATTCTGCACAGTTCCAAGATTCTACTAAGCATCTGTGGTAATTGACAGCAGGCGTATACTCAATAGAGCAGGGACGAGCCAAACCCCTGAAATGGATGTCACTGATGACAATTCATTTTATGAAGGGGGCAGAGGCTGTGTCACTGATGACAATTAATTTTATGGAGGGGGCAGAGGCTGCAGCAGTGACCACAGCCTCTGCCCCTGATGATAACTCATTTGAGCCTCCTAGCATGCACTAGGATTATAAAACAACGTGACATCAAAGAGGAAATCTAAAAAATAAAGCAGTTAGAGAAGTGAGGGAGGGATAGGGAATTTCTAATTAGAGTACTGTAAATTAGAAAAAATATTAAATTGCGAATTTAGATAGAGATTTAGGAGTAAAATTAAATTTC
Organism: Anomaloglossus baeobatrachus; assembly: GCF_048569485.1. Classification (NCBI taxonomy): domain Eukaryota; kingdom Metazoa; phylum Chordata; class Amphibia; order Anura; family Aromobatidae; genus Anomaloglossus; species Anomaloglossus baeobatrachus. The sequence goes on from NC_134359.1 coordinate 183,621,310, forward strand.
ATTTCAGAGTAGTCCACTGCACAACATCAAGTGCATGTTCTAACCTTTACAATTTCAGGTCTTATCCTTTGGACAGGCCCTTATCATATCTGGAGATCCATCTATCGGCCGACTATATAGCAGTATTACAGCATTGTACCATGGATGTGAATAGAACAACCCTGGAATACCTTCAAGAACCTCTTAATAAAGTACAAACCAGCAGCAGCCAAAGTAACAATGCTCAACGCTCGCTGAGCACCGCAGGGCCTGACGCTCGCTCAGCACCGCAGTGCCTGCAAACAGTGGACTGAGTCGCAGCAAACAAACCAAAGAACTCCAGAGTAAACCGTAATAAAAAATAGTCCTACCAAGTGCCTCACAGTAATTAGTGATACATTTATTGCCGCCATAAAAATAATTCAATTATACAAATCTATAAATATCTACATTTCTTTTTAGTAATGCATCAACAAAATAGTCATAAATTACCAAATATCAGATACTATATAGTGTTACTGAACAACACCCAATATAACAAGACCAATAATACTAATATACATAAAATAATGCCGCCACACCATGACCAAAAATTATCACCACAGAGTCTGAATATAGCTACCATCCTGTTACTGAGCAAAGCCCACTGCATGAAGACCAGTGGGATCACACCACAAATCCCCCCCCCCCTCCAAGTCGGCAGTGTGTGAACTTGGCCTATAGTAGCGATGTCCTCCTTCGTTCCCCTAACCACACACAATATAAATTTTCCCATCTGTCTCCTCCATATAATGGTAACGATTATGACCCTCTTTATAGCCTTAGGAACTACAGTAAAACTCTGCACAGTACAGGAGGAATACACACAGTGATGTCACAATACAGGGATAATACACAGGGATGTTACAGCACGGGGATAATACATATAGTGATGTCACAGTACAGGGATCATACACAGTGATGTCACAGTACAGGGATGATGCACACAGTGATGTTACAGTACAGGGGTAATACACAGGGATGTTACAGTACAGGGATAATGCACACAGTGATGTCACAGTACAGGGATAATACACACAGTGATGTCACAGTACAGGGATAGTACACAGTACAGGGGTAACACACAGGGATGTCACAGTACAGAGCAGTTTCTGTAGTGTTACAGGTAGACATTTGTACATTATAATAATCACCTGCTCCTGTGCTGTGAGATGTTAGTGGCTCCGGCCTCTCTGCTGCACTTCCTGTCCTGGTTGTGTTCAGATCCTGTCCTCTGCTTTTGCTTTCTGGTTCATCTGCTCTCCGCTTTTCTTTGTGTGCTCTGCTCTCTGTGCTGATTTTGCTCCTTCTGCCTTGCTGCTCTGCTATGTGTTCTCTGGTCTTTGCTCATTATGCTCTCTGCTCCTTCTTTGCTTCTCCTGCTGTGTTTTTCATCTTTCTATCTCCCGTTCTGACTGGTTATTCTCCTCCTGGCATCTCTCACACCTCTCCGATTAAAAGAAAACACTGCCGGGGTACTCCCTCCTCTTCAGCAGAACTCGCGCTGTGTGCAGTGTCTACATATCGGTGTTGCAGCCAGCGTGCAGCTATACGGACAGTGCGGGCCCCCAGCTGCCTTAAGCAGTTGCTTGGTTACCTTCCCAGGACAGCTCGCCCGTGCTGGGAATTATGAAAGTGAAATCGCATATACAGCGGGCAGCCGTGTCGGACCCCCTTCAGGGCAGGGGCCCCATAGCAGTGGCGTGGCCTGCCTCTTTTGACAGTACGCCACTGGTGAGGACGCAGGAGAGGTTTTTTGATGACTCTTCTATGAAGGCCATATTTCTGCAGGTGTTACTGAACAGTAAAATCAATGTACCACAACTCCAGAATCTCCTGAAGGTCTTTTACAGTTAAGTGGGAGTTCCGATTTGCCTCTCTAGCAATCCTAGGAGCAGCTCTCACAGAAATATTGCTTGCACTTCCAGACCTTATATTGTCCTCCACTGTTCCTGTTAATTGCCATTTCTTAATTACATTTCCAACTGAGGAAAGGGAAACTTGAAAACGCTTTGCTATCTTCTTCTAGCCTATTCCTGCTTTGTGGGCCTCCACCATTTTCAGAGTGCTAAGCAACTGCTTAGAAAAACCCATGGCTGCTGTTTTTTCGCAGAAGGTTAGAGCAGGCTGATTTTTTTATAAAGCTGTTAAAACAATAATATATTGCTGTTCTCTAAGAAGGAGCGTAAAGGCAAAACTAACAATAGGTGTTTGATCCATGAATTGCCAATAAAGAAAATGGTCCGGACCATTCAGCAAACGATCTAGCGATCTTACAGCAGGGGCCTGATCGCTGGTAGATGTCACACATAACGAGATCGCTGGCAAGATCGTTGCTACGTCACAGAAACTGTGACTCAGCAACGATCTCGTTAGTGATGTCGCTGTGTGTGACGGGGCCTTTACACCTATAACCTCTTTATTGTGAGCAATGCCCTTCAGAACCAGATGATGAAGCCACACAACTCTAGGCACATTTAAGGGAAGTGAGAGGCACCCAAAGTATCCTGGCAGACCATTTGAAACCGTTTACACCAGCATGGTCTGCATGCTAGACATCCTGCAAGGATACACGATCCTTCCACCAGGCACAGGCTTCATCATCTTGCTAGATGAGAGACTAGTGGACATCAATCCTGTTCACTGAGGAAAGTTGATTCATACTGAGAAAAAATGATGGCAGCAAAGAATGTTGGATACATCAAAAACAGCGCTATGCATCAGCCACTGTTGTCAACAGATCAGCCTTTGTTGGTGGTGGTGTTACAGTGTGGGTAGGTGTGTCTAATCAATACAGAACTGCCCTACACCATGTGAATGATACAATGAGAAGCCCCTAATACTTCAATAACATCATAAATATAATTTTGTGGGATATGCAAGGAAACCCTGACGTAATTACTCAGTGTACAACACAAAAATTGGATCTTAGGGGTACTTCTCACATAGAGAAATCGCTAGAGAATTCGCTGCTGAGTCACAGCTTTTGTGACGTACCAGTGACATCATCAGCGATCTTGCTGTGTGTGACACTAAGCAGCGACATGGCCCATGCTGTGAAATCACTGATCGTTATACACTGTTATGGTTCATTTTTTGGTCTTCGGGCTCCCATAGGGCAACACGCATCGGTGTGTTTGACTGCGGGAGACCAAAGAGCACCGACTGTGTAAGCGATGTATGCTGGTAACCAGGGTAAATATTGGGTAACTAAGCAAAGCGCTTTGCTTGGTTACCAGATATTTATCCTGGTTACCAGCGTAAACCGCTTACAGGCTGCCAGCGCTGGCTCCCTGCACACGTAGCCAGGGTAAATATCGGGTAACTAACTAAAGCACTGGTTACCCGATAATTACCCTGGTTATCAAGCGCAGCATTGTTACACGAGTCGCTGGTGGCTGGTGAGATCTGCCTGATTGACAGCTCACGAGCGACCATGTAGAGACGCACCAACGATCCCTGCCAGGTCGGATCGCTGGTGGGATCGTTGGTGCGTCGATACATGCGACGGGACCCTTAGTCAAATATAGAAACCGATCAAAAAATGTGAGGTACCCCAAAATGTGAAGCAAAAAGTAGAGAAGTATGCACAAAACACCAGCATCACCAAGATATAAACATTTTATTTTCTTAACATAAAGCAAGGTCTGACATAAAATTAAAAAACCACAGGCTACAAAAAAAAAAAAAACAACTAAAAAGGTGCTGCCTATAACAAGATGAACCTCAACCTCAAAAATTGTCCCAGCTCACAACAGATATAACAATGGCAGACAAGAGTGTATAACACATTAAAATATTGTTAATATAAGGCAACCATTAATGTAGCACAGTGCTTAAAGCAAAAAAAGAAAAAAAATGTAGAAACAATGAAGAAGAGTTAACTGATGACCAAGCCATTCCCAAACACTTCCAAAACCTCCACTGGATGGAGCAAAATTCATAGAACATTGAGAAGTAATATGACAACTGTCTGTGAATCAATGTTCTAGAAATGAAAGCAAATTAGTCACAAATAGAGATGAGCCACCCCCCTAGAGTTCGAGTTCGGTTCGTCGAATGGAGGACAAGTTTGTCGAACGTTCGACGAACCAATTCGAACCCCATTGAAAACAATGGCAGGCAAACACAAACACATACAAACATATAGAAAACACCTTCTAAGGTGTCCAAAAGGTGACAAACAACTCACAAGACACCACAAACACATGGAAAAGTGACAAGGACATATACTCATGCGAAAACAAAAGAGCTGGACGAGTAAAAAGAGGAGGAGACACAGATATTGGGGAGTATCTGCAAGTGAACATCGATGCCATTACTGTGCAACTTGAGCCTTGCTCATTTTGGGCTTCCAATCTGGATAAATTGCCTGAGCTCGCCACTTACGCCTTGGGGATCTTGTGTCCCGCAGCCAGCGTTCTCTCGGAACGTGTCTTCAGTGCTTCTGGGTGTGTGCTGACAGATAAGCGCACGCGTCTCTCCAGTGGCAATGTGAACAGACTAACGTTCATCAAGATGAACAAATCATGGATCAGAGAGGACTTTTCTACCCCTGTGTCATCCAGGGGAGGCGAAAGGCTGGTGTATTTTTGAGAGTGCTTCATGCAAAGCATCTTTGTAAGATTTCAACTGGGGGACAACTGATGCCAATGAAGTGGTGTGTGTGTGGCCCAATTTTTGGAAACAAGGGAGACTGTGGTTGGAGTCCCCTTGCTGTGTTTTACATGATTTTAGAAGGGCATGACATGCCTAAGAGGTTGACTTTCAGCATCTGCAAACGGTTGGCTACAGAAATGCTGCCTTTCCAACCTTTTGAACCGAGGATTTTCAAGACCTTATGCCTATCGCAGTGCCCCAAGAGCCGATGCCCAGTCGCCACTCCTTCTCCAAGAAAGGCGTGCCCGCGCTACACCAGCATGTCGCACACAACATCACCGCTTCCTTGAGAAACTCTGTGTGTGACAGGGTGCATTTCAACACAGATAATTGGACCAGTAAGCATGGACAGGGGCGTTACATGTCGCTGACTGGGCACTGGCTAACTATGGTGAGAGATGGAGAAAAGTCTGCTGTACAAGTCTTGCCGTCCCCACGAGTTGTGTGTCAATCCTTCCTCTGTATGTAGACGTTCCTCCACTGCTTCTGCCTCCTCAACCTCGTCTAGGTCCTCAACCTCCGCTCAAAACCTGTCTGGTAAGGCCACCCACATAGTAACTGTGCACAAGGATCCCGCACACCTCCTTACTATGCTGGCAGCAGAGCTCAACGCCATCAGGCGGTCAAATCTTTACTTTGAAATGTATGGGAAACGTGAGTCACACCGCAGAGGAGTTGTGGGCGGTTAGCTCTGGAGACCGAGTTTCATCAATGGTAGTCTCCACTCAACCATCAGCCAGGGAAGGCTGTGTGCGACAATCATGCAAGCCTGGGTGCGGCCCTTCGCCGTGACAGTGTGACACACATGCCTTATATGGCTCACGTGTTCAACCTGGTTGTCCAGCAATTTTTAAACCACTATCCCGGCCTAGATGGCCTTCTGCAGAGGGCACGGTGTAACGCCTGCCTGGATCCACACACTCAGACGGGCTGTAAAGGATAGGCTAGAGGGAAGCCACTCAACAAGCTGATCCCCTAGAACCCTGAAACCCTTTAACCCCTATACAGGGATTTGGAATTACACAGGGCTCAAGGTGATCAATACCTGTGGAAGGTTGCAGTCCGAGAAAGTAGTAGTCAGGCAGGGTCAAACCATGAATTGAGGAACATGAACAGAATCGGACGGCCAGGACTTAATCAGAAAAGAAGCAGAGGTCAAATGCGGATCGGGCAACGAGGTACATAAACAGCAGGCAGGAGACGTAGTCAGGAAACAAGCCGTAGTCAGCACACAAAATCACAAAACAGAACTGGGCGAAACAGGAACCAGAAGTTCAGAACTATGTCTGGCAGTGGTCAGCACACAGAAGGGTCCTAAAAAGGGTGTGGTGTCTTCCCATTGGTTGCAGCTGAATGATGGTACTTCAGCTGTGAGACAACCACAACCTACAGTCAGCCAGTGGTACTGCAGATCTCAAGGTAACCCAGCCCAATGGCTGTGCGGACCCTGCAGCCACCGGCGCCGCTGGCATCGACTCCCCTCCCATCAACAGCACTATCTATGAAAGGAACACTGTGTCACCTGGCGATCGGAGTACAAGTTGCTAGAGCAGACTCCGGTGGTGACGTAACAGCCGTGTGTGACAATGATGCAAACCTGGGTGCGGCCCTTCGCCAGGGCAATGTGACACACGTGCCTTGTATGGCTCACGTGCTGAACCTGGTTGTCCAGCAATTTTTAAACCACTATCCCGGCCTACATGGCCTTCTGCAGAGGGTACGCTCGCTATGTGCTCACTTCCACCGTTCACACCCCGCAGCTTAACAACTTGCATCACTCCAGAAGTCTTTCAGTCTGCCTGTTCACCACCTGAAATGCAATGTGCCGACACATAGGAATATGAATCTGCACATGTTGCAGCGTCTGTGGCAGCAGCGGCGAGCCCTGCTGAAATACGTTATGACTATGCAATACGTTAGCCTGGGCTAACGAGATCCAGAGGTGGGGCAGATCACGCTGCTGGAGTGGTCTCAGATAAAGTACCTATGCACCTTTCTTTACAGTTTACAAATGGCGACGAAGATGTTTAGCGCTGACGATGACATTATCATTATGACAATTCCGGTCACCTACATGCCTGAGCACACTCTAAACATTATTCAGAGTCAGGTGGTGGGACAAGAGGAAGGGGAGGAAGTACAGGAGGAGTCATATGCGGAAGGGATAACAAGATCTACAAGGTGCACACGTTCAGCAGCACCAAGGCGGCAAGCATGGGACGGTGGGGGAGATGGATTAACAAGGGCACATAGTATCAGCCAAACTGTTGAGGAAGGTGCAGGAGCCCAGGAAGAAATGGAGGACGAACTGGCGATGGGCATGGAAGACTCAGTAGATGAGGGAGAGCTTGAACACATTTCTGTTGTGCGAGGTTGGGGGGAGAGGGCAGAAAAAGGAAGCATGATTCTCACCTCTCCGCCACCAACACAGCAAGGACTTGGTCCTCCTGGATGCGCAAGACACATGAGCGCCTTCTTGCTGCACTACCTACAACATGACCCTCTGATTGTCCAAAGAAGTAATGCTGACTATTGGGTTGCCACACTGTTAGATCCCCGGTACAAGACAAAGTTTGACAAAATAAGTCCTGCCATAGAAAGGGATGCACGTATGCATGAGTATCAGCAGAAGCTGGTACGCAATCTTAGATCGGATTTTCCACTAAACACCAGTGCTGCACAGAGTGAATCTCAACGCTTTGTCATGGCTAGGAGGAAATGGACTTTTACTTGTCCACATCTGAGGGAACGAGGGCTGGCTGCTGTGCTGAAATGGCGTTGAGTAGGGTGCCCCTGCAGAGTTGCAAATTTGGTCAGATACAAAAACAGTGGAAAAAGGCCAGATACTGGTGGAAAGGGGAACAGGTGTGTTAGAAAGGGGAAAAAAGTTTGTGTCTGTGGGTTTGGTGGTTAAGCAACAGTAACATCTGTTGAAGAAACACCATCTGTTACGGGGGGACTGGCAGATTTGGATAAGGTGGTATATATCCCAATTGCCAGTCGGGGACCACCGTGCTCCTAGATGGAAAAGGAAATGCTGGCAACCCGAAGGTTAGGCGGAGGATACAGAGCTGGGTGGCTGTGAAAAAAATAGCCTAAACCGAGTTAGACGACACTCGGATCTGGAGACTGGGAACCCTGTTAGCGTCACAGGGTCCACACACCCAGCCCAGGAACTCCCTGTTAAAAACACAGGGGCCATTGGGTACGCTGTCCGTGAGCGTAGGGGGCACACCTGTGGACAGCAGGCACAGCAGCAGCCCAGTTAATGCCACTGTTCTGCACTAGCTGGACTGGTAGGACAGGAGCTGGTCGTAACCGTTCTGCGTTACCAAGTGTGGTGGCATCCTGCACCGATGCCCTATCCCTGCATACCTCTGCCCTAAAGCCACAATGGGTTCAACACATGGAGGTGTGCTCTGTCTGAGCATAATAAAAGACTGCGCACCTCCTTGTTGTCTCCAGCCCCTTTTCTAACCTGGGTCCGCCCCAACCCAGGGTAGACCACAATGCCCCTCCATGAGCCAAAAGCAGAGTGCCACGTCATCAGTGACATAACCAGCAGACTATCCGTAACTGCCACTTCAATGATGACCTCATGGCAGCCACGCCCCAAACACCTCACCAGTCATCGTCTGACGAACAATGATGAAGTGACAAATCAGAGGGGCGGGCCTCTGCGAGCCAGTCCGGAGTGGCCACATCACCAGGATACCTGATGCCCTCTGGACTATCATGGACTGCCACCTCACAGACATGGCCAGTGAGTTCCTTAATGGACCTAGCATCTGATGCACTAAGTGCTTGAGCATGCTCATTTGCCTGAAATCAGCTTCTGCATGCTCTGTAGGCCCAACACAGGACTTAGACATGGCACGGAGTCAAAGTCCCTGTGCAAAGAGGCTTTTCTCACTAAGTGTGGGAGCATGCTCAGTAGCACTAACTGAGGACTTAGCCTCAGGAATGGCAGTCATGCTGAGCATGCTCACTAGGCGAAACATTGTACTTAGGCTGTGTCTGGGGTAAATCGGCACACTAGCCGTCTCTCCACACTTAGACGTGGATGAGGAAGCAGCCAGCTGGACGACCCGAGGCACGGCCAAAAATGGCAGCTGACGCCTGGACGCAACTGGAACCGCAGCAGGCTGCTTGAGTCTACGGCGGCACCGATTTGTAACACAAGCTACCAGCCAAAATAAGAGGTGTACTTCTTCCCGTGTATAATCTGATATGATCCCTTTTTTCAGGGACACGATCATCGCTACCCAATGTAGATGAGGCACCAAAAGAGCAGGTGCTTCAATGCATCTCAAGTGCTCCATCAAGTGGCCTCTCCTCCACCTCAAGTTCAATATCCCAAATACTCAATTCCTCTGTGGTGTCAACCCAATCGCACTTGCTTCCTAACAGCTCTCAAGTTTCCACCAGCCCTGCTGAGTATGGGGTAACAGAGATGGTTGAATCTGCAGAGCTATTCAGTCACACTATAGCCTGAGAATCAGAGGTCTGCTCCAAAGCTGCAGTGAGTCCAGACAAGGAAATGATCTGCACTGATGTCCAGAAGCTTTGTGAGTCTGATCCAGGCCCTGATGAAGAAGGTGCTGTGCATAATGTACACCCTCATTCCCAAACTATAAATCATCCTGGTGGAGACAATATGGAACATGCTGATGAGACTCAGATATCTGATTGGAGCGACAACTTTACTACTCGGTCAGGGCAGGAAGAGGTTGGCTCGGAGGAGTCAGAACAAGGGGAGTGAAAACACACAGGGTGATGATGAGGTTGGAGACCCCACTTACTGTCAAACCAAAGTCAGCCAGTCAGCAGAGGAGGTGGAGGAGGATGCTACTGACGACGAGGTTACGTTGCGTCTTCCTGGACAGAGAAAATAGTACTGGAAGCACGTCAACAACTGAATCCTCATCCACAACTCTGCCTCTGAGCAGAAGTCGTGGTGGCTCTGCAGGTCGCATGGGCTGTAAGCCTTGCCTGTGGCTTTTTTTACATCGCAAAAAATCACTCAAGTCATGTCATCTGTAAGATTTGTCCTCAATTTCTAAGTAGAAGCCAAAAACTCACTACTTTGAGTACTTCGTCCATGAACTGTCACATGGATATGAAGTGATAGCGTGAGGGTGTATTGATGAGCTTTATCCACTGTGAATGCAACATGCTTATTTGCCATTCATTGCATGCATTGTTGCAGACTACCCACAAGGGGCTGCTGTTTTTTTGCATCTGCCATTGACTGTTTGGTTACTATAGCAATAGCAAAATGGTCTTTGGCTGTGGACTTAGAGAGCGGAGGAGGTGCGGTCTGTGAAGTGAAGGAAAAGCTAAAGGTGTGCGTTACAGCAAGGAGACACCGAGGAAACACTTTGGTGAATTGTCAGGGGACTCATGATGGAGTTTAGTGAGGAGGACCGTATTGCCCGTGAGCAGCATCCTGTGCCGGAGACCGACATTCTTCCAGTGCTATCTATACTGTTTACCGGGAGATGATCGTAAACTCTGTATTGATGGCAACTGGACACCACAGTACCCGGGTACGGTAGGCTGGGACCAGACAGTAATGCGTGTATGCAACACTTTGTTTTCTTAGCAAAACACATATCTGTTCTGTTTAGGCCGACTATATAGACAATACGACTTGATGCCTCTGCTCTGTCAATTTGTCAGTTACAGTTAAAATCATAGAGGGACAGCGACACATATTTGCATTGACCGTTGCTTTACAAGATTTCCAGGACTGTTGTGAATGTCAGTTATGCTTTGGCTGCTGTGAGGCTCCCTCTTGTGGCCAGGAATGGTTTGGACAGAGACCAGGTGTGTTGAGCAATGGGCGTTTCCATTGCTAACCCTCTGCTTATTTAAACCCTCGTCTGATAGCAGGCTATGCCAGATGTCAGTTGTTCTTTGTTCACCAGCCTGCTTCATCCTGCTCCAGACCACATCTACCCCAGATAAGTGCTTTGTTCTTTATTTTTGTTTGGTTCTTTTTGTTCTTATCTGAGTTTGTCATTTGCTGTGGTTGTTTTCAGTTTATTTGCATGCAGGGATCTTCCCTCTCAGTTGCTTAGCTGGAAAGCTCCCTGCAGCTATATTTGGAGTATTGCTCCTATAAGTCCATGTGTTTGTTGCTTCTTGAATTTGTAATGGTTCCTGCTTTCTGTTCATTGGTATGACAAGAGCGCCTGGTATAGGACGGAGTTCAGATCTAGTGATCTGAGGGCTTTTTTGTACTATAAGGTTGTTGGATTTTTGCAAGGTTTTTCTCTACCCACCATCAGTCCCTTTCCTGTCCTGTCCTGTCCTATTTAGTCAGTAGGGCCTCACCTTTTGCTAATCCGATCATCTATCTGTGTATTGTGTTTTCCTATATCACCGCAGTCTTTGAATGTGGGGGGCTTGCTATTCTTTATCTATTTTCTGAGGCAGAGAGTTATTCATCTTTCCTTCCTTTAGGATAGCTAGTTCTCCGGCTGGGTTCGCAATGCACAGGATGTTAGTTCACCCCTCGGCTACTTCTAGTTGTGATGGTTAGTAGGGGGATGGCGGCCAGATTAGTTGCCAGTGCTCTTGTCACCTTTTACCAATGATTTATGGTGGTCTTCCATGGTTCCGGATCATAACAGTACATCCGGCCAACAAATTTAAAGGGTACTCTTAAGGAGAGAAAAAAAAAAAAAGGGACAAAAGTCTGCTGAGAATTTTTTATTTTGGTGTTTTTCCTCTTCTTCTTTGGGTTCCGTGGAAGATTTCATTTTTCTAGCATGGATGAATTTGGTGAGCGTGTTGCTCATCTTGATGCTAAGGTTCATCGTATAGAGTCTTATCTTGCACAGACTCCCCTTGCAGAGCCTAAGATTCCCGTTCCTGAATGTTTTTCGGGAACTAGGTCGAGATTTTTGAGCTTCAAAAATAAATTGTAAATTATTTTTTGACCTGCGCCCTAAGTCCTCAGGGAATCCCGTACAGCAGGTTAAGATTGTCATCTCCTTACTGCGTGGTGACCCTCAGGACTGGGCCTTCTCTTTAGTGTCTGATGATCCGATTCTCAGTGATGTGGACTCCTTTTTTCAGGTCTTGGGTTTATTATATGATGAACCCAATATTGTGAACCAAGCAGAAAAGGCCTTGTTGTCCTTAACTCAGAGTTTGGATTCTGCAGAAATTTTTTGTCAGAAGTTTCGATAGTGGGCGGTCCTTACCAAATGGAATGATGACGCGCTTGCGGCTCTTTTTCGGAAGGGTATTGCTGATACAGTGAAGGATGTAATGGTGGGATTCCCCGTCCCTTCTGGTCTTGATGCCTCTATGACCTTGGCCATTCAGATTGATAGGCGGTTACATGAGCGCAAGAAGATACCTGCTGGTTTTGTGCCTGTGGAACAGCCTTTGGAGCCTATGGAGTGTGATAGGGTCCTTTCTAATGCTAGTCGGCAGGGGTTCAGACGGAAGAATAGACTGTGCTTCTATTGTGGAGACGCTTCTCATAATATCTCTGTCTGCCCTAAACGTGAAAGGAGATTGGCTACTTCTGTTACTGTGGGTTCTTTGCAACCAAAGTTTCTTTTGTCTGTCACATTGATTTGCTCATTGTCTTCCGTTTCTGCATTTGCCTTTGTGGACTCAGGGGCAGCGCTCAATTTGATGGATTTTGGGTTTGCTAGGGATTGTGGTTTCCCCATGGTTCCTTTGCAAACTCCTATTCCTTTAAGGGGCATTGATGCTACCCCTTTGGCAGAAAATAAACCACAATTTTGGACCCAGGTGCCTATGAGAGTTGCACCAGTGCATCAGCAAACTTGTACATTTTTAGTATTGCATAATCTACAGGATACCTTGGTACTGGGATTTCCGTGGTTGCAGACCCAAAATCTAGCTCTTGACTGGAGATCCTTGTCGGTAGCTAGTTGGGGTTGTCAAGGTGTGCATCAGGACCTTTCCGTGTTGTCCACGTCTGCTCAGGCAGTTGATATTCTGGCCTTCTTGTCTGATTTCCGTGATGTATTTAATGACCAGGAATCTGATGCTCTGCCCCCACACCGGGACTGTGACTGTACCATTGAGCTGGTGCCGGGTTGTAAATTTCCCAAGGGGCGGATTTTCAACTTGTCTGTGCCCGAACATGATGCCATGCGGTCATACATCAGGGAATCATTGGAGAAGGGGCACATTCGGCCCTCTTCTTCTCCTTTGGGTACTGGCTTTTTTTTGTTGCTAAGAAAGATGGGTCGTTGAGGCCTAGTATTGATTACCGTCTTCTTAATAAAATTACTGTCAAATATCAGTACCCTTTGCCTCTGATGTCTGATCTGTTCTCTAGAGTGAAGAGTGCCAAATGGTTTACGAAACTGGATCTCAAGGGTGCGTATAATCTCATCCATTTTAAGGAGGGTGATGAATGGAAGATGGCTTTTAATACTCTTGAGGGGCATTTTGAGTACCTAGTGATGCCTTTTGGGCTCACTAATGTACCCTCCGTCTTCCATGCCGTCATGAATGATATTTTTCGGGACCTTATTGGTAAATTTTTGATTGTCTATTTGGATGACATCTTGATTTTTTCGGATGATTGGGCAAATACGGGCTGTTTTTCAGATACATAAGGATAATGCACTGTATGTTAAGGGGTCAAAGTGCCTCTTTGGGGTGCAAAAGATTTCCTTTTTGGGCTTCATCTTGTCTCCCTCCGCTATCGAAATGGACCCGGTTAAGGTTCAGGCTATTTACGACTGGGTGCAACCGACTTCTCTAAAATCCCTGCAGCAGTTTTTGGGGTTTGCCAATTTTTACCGTAAATTTATAGCCAATTTTTCTGCCATTGTCAAACCTCTGACAGATTTGACCAAGAAGGGAGCTGATGCTGAGCATTGGACCCCAGAGGCGATTGTGGCCTTCCAGGAGCTTAAAAGGCGATTCACTTCTGCCCCAGTCTTGCAGCAACCTGATGTGTCTCGCCCATTTCAGGTTGAGATCGATGCCTCAGATCGGAGCAGGAGCTGTTCTGTCTCATTGAGATGCTACTTCGGGTAAACTTAAGCCCTGTGCCTTTTTCTCTCGGAAGTTTGCTCCTTCTGAACAGAATTATGATGTGGAGAACTGGGAATTATTGGCTATGAAGTGGGCATTTCAAGAGTGGAGACATTGGTTGGAGGGGGCTAGACATCTTGTTGTGGTGCTTACGGACCACAAGAATCTTACCTATCTGGAATCTGCCAAGAGGTTGAATCCTCGGCAGGCCAGGTGGGCTTTGTTTTTTACCCGGTTTAATTCTGTGGTCTCTTTTTTGCCAGGCACCAAGAATGTTAAGGCCGATGCCCTTTCCAGGAGTTTCTGTGATGACTCTTTGGAGGTTGTCGAACAGTCTACTATTCTGAATGATGGTGTAGTTTTCTCGGCCATTTCGAATGATCTGCGGTTGGCACTGGTGGAATTTCAGGGGGATAAACCTGAGAGATGTCCTACAGGGAAACTGTTTGTCCCGGACCAATGGAGAAACCAAGTTGTCTCTGAGGTTCATTCCTCTGTTTTGGTGGGTCATCCTGGCATTTTTGGTACTCGGGATCTTGTGAGACGCTCTTTTTGGTGGCCTTCCCTGTCCCGGGATGTCCGTCATTTTGTGCACTCGTGTAGAGATTGTTTTAGGTCCAAGCCCTGTTGTTCACATTCTAGTGGGCTTTTATTGCCTTTGCCGGTACCTAAGAAACCTTGGACGCACATCTCTATGGATTTTATTTTAGAGCTTCCCGTCTCTCAGAAAATGACTGTGATTTGGGTGATCTGTGATAGATTCTCCAAGATGGTCCCTTGGTTCCCCTATCTAAGTTGCCGTCTTCATCAGAGTTGGTGCCTTTGTTTTTCAAACATGTTGTTCGTTTGCATGGTATTCCCGAAAACATTGTTTCTGACAGAGGGGTGCAGTTTGTATCCAGGTTTTGGAGGATTTTTTGTTCCAAATTGGGTGTTCAGCTGTCATTCTCCTCGGCGTTTCATCCTCAGACCAACGGTCAGACTGAAAGGGCTAACCAGACCATGGAGACCTATTTACGGTGTTTTGTTTCTGCAGATCAGGATGACTAGGTTTTGTTTTTGCCTTTGGCTGAATTTGCCTTTAACAATAGAGCTAGCTCTACCACATTGGTGTCCCCCTTTTTCTGCAATTTTGGGTATCACCCCAGGTTCCTCTCGGGGCAGCTTGAGGCATCTGACTGTCCAGGGGTGGATTCGATGGTACACAGAATGCAGCAGATTTGGGGGCAGGTAGTGGATAAATTGTTTCAGTCCCAAGAAACTGCCCAAAAGTTTGCCAACCGGCGTCGGACTGTTGGTCCCCGGTTTAAAGTGGGGGACATGGTGTGGTTGTCCTCTAAAAATATTCCTATGAGAGTTCCATCTCCTAAATTTAAGCCCAGATTTATTGGACCTTATAGGATTTCGGAGATTATCAGCCCTGTATCTTTCCGTTTGACTCTGCCTGTGTCATTTAAGATTCACAATGTCTTCCATAAGTCCTTGTTGAAGAAACATGTGGAGCCAACAGTTCCTGCAGCAGCGCCTCCTGATCCTGTTTTGGTACAAGGGGATCTGGGGTATGAGGTTGAAAAAATTCTGGATTAGAAAATTCAGTACCTTGTGAAATGGAAGGGTTATGGGCAGGAGGATAACTCTTGGGTTGTGGCTTCTGACATTCATGCGGACAGGTTGGTTTGCGCCTTCCATAATGTTCATCCTGAGCAACCCGGTGGCGTTGGTGAGGGTTCGGTGACCCCTCCTCAAGGGGGGGGGGGTACTGTTGTGAATGTCAGTTATGCTTTGGCGGCTGTGAGGCTCCCTCTTGTGGCCAGAAATGGGTTGGACAGAGACGAGGTGTGTTGAGCAATGGGCGTTTCCATTGCTAACCCTCTGCTTATTTAAACCCTGGTCTGATAGCAGGCTATGCCAGATGTCAGTTGTTCTTTGTTCACCAGCCTGCTTCATCCTGCTCCAGACCACATCTACCCCAGATAAGTGCTTGGCTCTTTATTTTTGTTTGGTTCTTTTTGTTCTTATCTGAGTTTGTCATTTGCTGTGGTTGTATTCCGTTTATTTACATGCAGGGATCTTCCCTCTCCGTTGCTTAGCTGGAAAGCTCCCTGCAGCTATGTTTGGAGTATTGCTCCTATAAGTCCATGTGTTTGTTGCTTCTTGAATTTGTAATGGTTCCTGCTTTCTGTTCATTGGTATGACAAGAGCGCCTGGTATAGGACGGAGTTCAGATCTAGCGATCTGAGGGCTTTTTTGTACTATAAGGTTGTTGGATTTTTGCAGGGTTTTTCTCTGGCCACCATCAGTCCCTTTCCTGTCCTGTCCTATTTAGTCAGTAGGGCTTCACCTTTTGCTAATCCTATCATTTATCAGTGTATTGTGTTTTCCTATATCACCGCAGTCTTTGAATGTGGGGGGCTTGCTATTCTTTATCTATTTTCTGAGGCAGAGAGTTATTCATCTTTCCTTCCTTTAGGATAGCTAATTCTCCGGCTGGGTTCACGGTACACGGGATGTTAGTTCACCCCTCGGCTACTTCTAGTTGTGATAGTTAGTAAGGGGATGGCGGCCAGATTAGTTGCCAATGCTCTTGTCACCTTTTACCAATGATTTGTGGTTGTCCTCCATGGTTCCGGATCATAACACAGGACTGTGTTGCTGAGCTGTGTGGTTTGCCTTCACACTGTTATCATCTGCCTTATCAGTGAGGCTTCAGCTAACAAGGTTATTCGGGGGGGGGGGGGGGGGGTAATGGGTTTTGTCTATGTTTAGGTAGATACGTTGTAAGCTCTTGTTATGCGACAGTAGTAAGTCGTGTTCGCACACACACAATTACTCCTGCTACGCAGAGGGATTACCAGGTAGTAGGCAACTGTTTACACAGTCCCTTGGTTAGGCAAAAGTTGGTGAGCAGGGGGTATAAATCGCCATTACGAGTGTCGCAGCATAGGGGTGTAAGCTTTTGGAATTGTGAATAGATTATGCTATTCTTTCAGTTTTATGCATGGTTCTTATTGTTTGTTTTTGGAAAGTTAAACAATCATTTATCAACCCAACTGCCTAGGGTCCTTTTCCTAGTGTGTGGTTTTGCTGTATACTGGGGAGCCCACCTTGTAAACAACTTTAAATGAAGCATAAGTCGCAATGGGAAGTTCACAATTTTACTATGCACCTAAAAGGGTCTGCACTTTTGGAAATTAAAATTGCGAAGCAGAAATGGAGAGGAGTGTAGAATGCACATGTGGTGTACCTTGCTTGACAGGAGAGGAACCCTAAGGTAGTATCCCAGACAATTTTACTATGCCCCTAAAAGTGTCAGCACTTTTGGAAATTAAAACTGCGTAGCAAAAATGGGCAGGTGTGTAGAATGCACAGGTGCTGTAGCTTGCTGGTCAGCAAACGAAGCCTCACTTTCTATCCCTGCCAATGAAACAATGCCCCAAGGAATTGCCTGAGCTGATGTAGCCAGACGCTGTGATATAAACCCCTGCACAGCGTTGGCACAGACCTGCCTAGCAACAATGGCTATGAACGGCTGTAATGCAGCCCTGAAAAGGGCTGAAATTACAAGTACTCCCTAAAGCGCTGTGTAGATTGCACTGTATGTCTATAGCGCACACAGCAGCAACAGCGGGAGCGGGAGTGGTGACTGTCACCCACCCGCAGCAGACAGATAATGGCGGCGATGGGGAAAATGGCCGTGTCTTATAAGGCACGTACATGTGACATGCACAGCTTATGACACATGCCCTTGCTTGTCAGGCAAAAATCCACTTTGCTGTGTGTGTGTGTGTCTGTGATTTGCGGACAGCCTGGCCTGCCCCACTGTACACGCAGTTAGGAAAAAAAAATGGCGATCACCATTCTTTCAGCACTCAGCAGCAGCACTGATCTAAACCCCCTCTCCCCCACACACTATACGCTGAATTTTGGTAATATCATGATTCACAGTGACTCACTATTACAGTGAAAAGCCAGCTAGTAACTAGCTACGCTTTTTGGTGATCGAACCATTCTCGAAAGTAACTCGAACTGCCGAACTTTAAGCAAATCGTTCGAGTTTGTCAAACGACTTGAACATCTCCCAAAATCACTCGAACATGAAATTGGCGAACCGTTCAACTCGAACATCGCTCAACTCTAGTCACAAAGTTTACATTAGTCAATTAAAAAGTAGGAAAATGGAAAAGCAGGTAAACATTTTCTATAGAGGCATTGGTACACAAGATAATAAAGATGCACAAAATTATAAGCTGGTATAGCAGACGTGAACCTATGCAGATTCAGTATGCTGCCAAAGTAGAATGTGAGTCAATGGCTGGAGGAATATAGGAAGCAGTCAAATAACCACACACAAATCGCCACCTGCAGTGTGGCTTTCTCAATGGCGTGCCACATTAATGGTTGCTTCATATTAATATTTAAAAAGGGGACCAACCACAAAGATTTTCATATATAAACTAAAGCCAGTACTATACTGACATTATCGTGCCGATTCTAAACATACATTTAGTTGGGAGATCGGATGTATACTTTCTGTAATAAAGGCAAGTAAAATTTGAGAAATGCATTGTTATTTGATGATAGGTGCAACATAATACCTAATATGTGGGTCGGGTTTTGCTAGATATTCCCGCCCGTCTCTGCCTGTCTTTCCTTCCCATTGTCCTTCCTTCCTCACCCTGTAATAACAGAGACAGGGGGAGGAAGGAGAGGCAGAGGCAGACAGGGGAAGACAGGGAATAACTGCATTATTACACACTATATACATACAGTATATATTCTTGCTTTTTAAAAATTAAATGAAAGTTTAACTCTAAACAGCACAGATTAATTTATTCCATTTTAATTTACTCTTGGCAAAGGTTTTTTTTTACTAATATATACTGCACTAGGGGAAGGAGTGATATATTAGCTCTCTGCAAATCAAACACATTTTAGCTTTCAAGAATCAAACCTCGCTCTTTCCATTCAGAGTTTTTGCATGTGCCCAAATATAAAAGTTTTTGACCACATGTGGGTTCAGGAGAAATTGTGTAATACATTTTAGGGTCTATTTTCTCCTTTTATCCTTTTGTGAAAAGAATAATTATCATCAACTAAAGCAATATTTTAGAGTGGAAAAAAAACCTTATTTTTTTAATTAAATCAGCTTTAATACCTGTGAAACACCTGAAGAGTTAACTTTCCTAACAAAAGCTTAGAATAACTTGAGGGATGCAGTTTTTAAAATGGTATCACATTTGCGGGAATCTTCCAATATATAGGCCCCTGAAAGCCCATTCAAAACTAAGTAAATCCATAAAAGATTGGATTTGTAGCTTGACTTGAAAACAAATTGCTGGTATATTTTTACACTGCTAACACTATAACAAAATAAAAGGAAGTTTGAAAAATGCTGCTGACTGGTGATGGGCAAACCCAAACTGTAAATTCTGTGTTAATGTTCGGGTTCGGGCACCCGGAAAATGATAAAAAAAATGTTAAAAAACAAACAAATGCAAAAACAAAGAAAATAAGCAGTAAAACAGAAGTTATACTTAGAGACCTTCTCATAGCTGTAACACTACTTACAAGGCCGTTCATTAACTCTCATACATATTTACTGCTTCCCCTGCCAACTGTCAGTGATTGGTTGCAGTCAAACCACACCCCCACCCTGTCTGACAGCATCTCTGATTGGTTGGAATCATACATGCTGTCTGCATCTCTATAGTGGTGTAAAAAGAAATAAAATTTAAAAAAATGGTGTAGGGTCCCGATATATTGTGACATCCAGACCAGATAAGGCAGATGGCTACAGGCTTCAGCCCCCAACTGTGTGCTTATCTTGGCTGTGCATCAATATAAGATGGACCCAATGTGACTTTTTTTTTAATTAAAAAAAAAAAAACGTTGTGCGATCCCCCCAATTTTGATACCCATCCATGATAAAGCAGACAGCTGGGGGCTGGTATTTTCCGGCTGAGGAGACCCATGACTATTGCCCCCTCAGCCTAAAAACAGCAGCCTGCAGCCTCCCAGAATTATCACATCCATTAGCAGTGACAATTCCGACTGTTTACCCAGCTCATCCCGATTGTTCTACTTCTGAGCGTGCAAGGGTCTGCAGTAAAGTGCGGGGGTGCAGTAGTAGCAGCCACAGCTGTTTCTAGAATCTTCTAGAAACTACTGGTAGTTCTTGTGGAACTATATATTGCAGCCAAAGCAAGCAAAGTTGCTGAGCATGCGAGGGTCTGCAGTAAAGTGCAGGGGTGCAGGTAAGTGCATAGTTTAGCACAAGTTCATAGTTTGACACAAGAGCATAGTTTGAAGTTATCCCTATAAGTTTCCCATTTTTTTTTTCTTTTTCTACTTTTTTCTGTACTGTTTATCCCCATTTAATAGCGGCTCCATGGACAATGCTGCCAGGTGTGTATCTTGTCAGATGTATGCATGCCTTGAACAGCCGTTTGAGGGTAAATATGTCTGCACTCGATACAAGTATGTTGCATATTTGAAAGCCCAGGTAACTGATCTAAATAAGCAGCATGCAACACTCAAGAGCATTGCAAACCTGGAGAGGAGTTTAGAGCTCACTGAGCTTTCTCTGGCTGGGGCCAGTGATATGGCGGAGGGTGGAGATGGGGAAGGTCAGGACAAAGAGGTAGGTAGCTGGGTAACCGTTAGAAGAAGAGATAGGGGAAAAAAGTGTCAGGGAGAGTAACCCTGATCTGGCACAACCTAGTAAATGTGCCGCAGGACGTTGCTCCTAGCAACCAGGAAAACTACTGCTGTAGGAAGGAGGGAAATAGGAGTGCAGCAAAGGCCAGACAGATGTTAGTGGTAGGGGACTCTATAATTAGGCGGACAGACAGGGTCATCTGTCGCCGACACCGTGAATGCCGAACAGTGTGTTGTCTGCCGGGTGCTCGGGTTGGACATATTGCGGATCGGAGAGACAGATTGCTGGGTGGGGCTGGGGATAACCCAGCGGTCATGGTGTACATTGGTACTAATAACAAAGTTAGAGGCAGGTGGAAGGTCCTTAAAGGGAACCAAACATCAGCATTTTCCTATATAAGGTGCAGCCAGTGCAGTACTGGCACTATCAGGCACATTCTCTACATACGATTAGTGGGCAGCTCGGATGTGTAGGCTGTGAAATTCAAGTTTATAAAGTTTGAAAATTCATCATCTTTTTAATTGACGTGTGCACCTCACTGCTAATGCCTGGGCGGGTTATGCACGTGGATTCCTGCCCCCGCCGCCTGTTCCTCCCTCCCTCTGGCTGTATGTAAATTTCTAATCTTCTGTTACACAGCGTCGGAGTTAGCGCCTGCTCATAGCGCTCATCTCCAACGCCGTGTTTCTGAAGCCCACAGTATTATTGTGCATGAGAGGGCGGCACATACGCCCTCGCTTCTTCAGATCTGTTGTGACCGCGGGAGCGCGCCCAGTCACAACGGGACTGGAGAACAGCTGATCTTACCGATTAGCTGCAGCAGATGATGAATTTTCAAACTTTTTAAACTTGGATTTCACAGCCTACACATCCGAGCTGCCCACTAATGGTATGTAGAGAATGTGCCTGATAGTGCCAGTACTGCACTGGCTGCACCTTATATAGGAAAATGCTGAGGTTTGGTTCCCTTTAAAAATGATTACAGGGAACTAGGAGAGAAGCTGCAGTCCAAGACCTCCAAGGTGGTGTTTTCAGAAATACTACCGGTGTCACGAGCGTCACTAGAAAGACAGCGGGAGCTTAGGGAGATAAATACATGGCTTAGAAATTGGTGCAGGAAGGAAGGGTTCGGGTTCATGGAGAACTTGGCCGACTTCAGTCGGCTACAGGCTCTACGGTAGGGACAGGCTGCACCTCAATGGGAAGGGTGCAGCTGTGCTGGGGGAGAAAATGGTCAGATGGATGGAGGAGCTTTTAAACTAGTATCTGGGGGGAGGGAGGGTAGTGGAGCAAATAAGGGGATAGATAGAGCAGATAGGGACAGTGAAACGGTAGGGGTCAATGAAGGATTAGGGGGGCTGGGACATGCAAGGAACGGAGAGAGGCTAGGAGTAATACATGTGTTAATAGTATCAAATGTCTACTGGCAAATGCAAGAAGTCTTGCAAACAAAATGAATGAATTGGAGACTCTTATGTCAACCAGGGTTTATGATGTGGTGGGGATTACGGAAACCTGGCTGGATGAAGGCCATGACTGGGTGACAAACGTAGAAGGTTATACTACATTCAAAAAGGAAAGGAAAAGACAAAAGAGGTGGTGGGGTGTGTATATTTATCAAATCTAACCTAAAACCTGTGATGAATCTAAGATGTGATCCATCTAATAACTATCAATCTATTAATCTATTATCTATCATCTATCAATCTATTATCTATCCATTATCTATCCATCTATCCATCCATCTATCCATCCATCTATCCATCCATCTATCCATCTATTAAGCTATCCATTAATCTATTATCTATCCATCTATTATCTATCTATCCATCTATCCATTATCTATCCATCTATTATCTATCAATCTATTATCTTATTATCTATCCATTATCTATCTATCCATATATTATCCAACTATCCATCTATTATCTATCTATCCATTATCTAATCTATCCATCTATTATCTATCCATCAATCCAATCTATTATCTATCCATTATCTATCCATCTATTGTCTATCCATCTATTATCTATCCATCTATTGTCTATCCATCTATTGTCTATCCATCTATTATCTATCCATCTATTATCTATCCATTATCTAACCATTATCTATCCATTATCTATCATCTATCCATCTATATCAATCTTCTCTCTATCTATCCATCTATTATCTATGCATCTATTATCTATCTATCCATCTATTATCTATCGATCTATTATCTATCTACCCATCTACTATCTATATATCTATTATCTATCTATCCATTTATTATCTAAATATCCATCTATTATCTATTCATCTATCCATCTATCTATTATTATCTATCCATCCCTCTATTATCTATCCCTCCATTATCTATTCATCCGTCTGTTATCTATCCGTCTGTGATCTATCCGTCTGTGATCTATCCGTCTGTGATCTATCCGTCTGTGATCTATCCGTCTGTGATCTATCCGTCTGTGATCTATCCGTCTGTGATCTATCCGTCTGTGATCTATCCGTCTGTGATCTATCCGTCTGTGATCTATCCGTCTGTGATCTATCCGTCTGTGATCTATCCGTCTGTGATCTATCCGTCTGTGATCTATCCGTCTGTGATCTATCCGTCTGTGATCTATCCGTCTGTGATCTATCCGTCTGTGATCTATCCGTCTGTGATCTATCCGTCTGTGATCTATCCGTCTGTGATCTATCCGTCTGTGATCTATCCGTCTGTGATCTATCCGTCTGTGATCTATCCGTCTGTGATCTATCCGTCTGTGATCTATCCGTCTGTGATCTATCCGTCTGTGATCTATCCGTCTGTGATCTATCCGTCTGTGATCTATCCGTCTGTGATCTATCCGTCTGTGATCTATCCGTCTGTGATCTATCCGTCTGTGATCTATCCGTCTGTGATCTATCCGTCTGTGATCTATCCGTCTGTGATCTATCCGTCTGTGATCTATCCGTCTGTGATCTATCCGTCTGTGATCTATCCGTCTGTGATCTATCCGTCTGTGATCTATCCGTCTGTGATCTATCCGTCTGTGATCTATCCGTCTGTGATCTATCCGTCTGTGATCTATCCGTCTATTGATCTATCCGTCTATTGATCTATCCGTCTATTGATCTATCCGTCTATTGATCTATCCGTCTATTGATCTATCCGTCTATTGATCTATCCGTCTATTGATCTATCAGTCTATTGATCTATCCGTCTATTGATCTATCAGTCTATTGATCTATCAGTCTATTGATCGATCCGTCTATTGATCGATCCGTCTATTATCGATCCGTCTATTATCGATCCGTCTATTATCAATCCGTCTATTATCGATCCGTCTATTATCTATCTATCCATCTATCTTATCTATCCATTATCTATCCATATATTATCCATCTATCAATTATCTAATCTATCCATCTATTCAATTTATTATCTATCTATTCATCTATCCATCTATTATCTATAGATCTGTCCATCTATCATCTATCCATCTATTCATCTATCCATCTATTATCTATCCATCTATTATCTATCCATCTATTATCTATCCATCTATTATCTATCCATCTATTATCTATCCATCTATTATCTATCCATCTATTATCTATCTATCCATCTATTATCTAATCTTTTCATCTATTATCTATCTTTTCATCTTTTATCTATCCATCTATCTATCCATCTATTATCTATCTATCCATCTATTATCTATTAGCTATCTATCCATCTAACCATCATCTATCTAGCCATTATCTATCCATTATCTATCCATCTATTATCTGTCTATCCATCTTTTATCTATTCATCTATTATCTATCCATCTATCATCGATCCATCTATTATCTATTATCTATCAATCTATTATCTTATTATCTATCCATTATCTATGTATCCATATATTATCCATCTATCCATCTATTATCTATCTATCCATCTATCTATTATTATTATTATTATTATTGTTTATTTATAGAGCACCATTGATTCCATGGTGCTGTACATGAGGGGGTTACATACAGAATACATATACACGTTACAATAGACAGACTAGCACAGAGGGAAGAGGGCCCTGCCCTTGCGGGCTTACATCCTAAAGGATTTTGGGGAGGAGACAGTATCTAGCCATCTATTATCTATCCATCTATTATCTATCTACCCATCTATTATCTATTCATCTATTATCTATCTATCCATCTATTATCTCTTCATCTATTATCTATCTATCCATCTAATATCTTATCTATCCATTATCTATCCAACTATTATCTATATATCCATCTATTATCTATCTATCCATCTATTATCTATTAATCTCTTCATCTATCCATCTATCCAACTATTTTCTATCTAGACATCTATTATCTATCCATTATCCATCTATTAACTATCCATCTATTATCTATCCATCTATTATCTAATCTTTTCATCTATTATCTATCCATCTATTATCTATCCATCAATCCAATCTATTATCTATCTATTCATCTATCCATCTATTATCTATCCATCTATTATCTATCCATCTATCTATCCATCTATCTATCCATCTATTATCTATCCATCTATTATCTATCTATTCATCTAGCCATTTATTATCTGTCTATTATCTATCCGTCTATTATCTATCCGTCTATTATCTATCCGTCTATTATCTATCCGTCTATTATCTATCCGTCTATTATCTATCCGTCTATTATCTATCCGTCTATTATCTATCCGTCTATTATCTATCCGTCTATTATCTATCCGTCTATTATCTATCCGTCTATTATCTATCCGTCTATTATCTATCCGTCTATTATCTAACCGTCTATTATCTAACCGTCTATTATCTATCCGTCTATTATCTATCCGTCTATTATCTATCCATCTGTTATCTATCTATCCATCTATTATCTATCCATCTGTTATCTATCTATATCCATCTATTATCTATAGATCTATTATCTATCCATCTATTATCTATCCATCTATTATCTATCCATCTATTATCTATGGATCTATTATCTATGGATCTATTATCTATCCATCTATTTATCTATCCATCTATTATCTATCCATCTATTATCTATCCATCTATTATCTATCCATCTATTATCTATCTATTCATCTATTATCTATCTATCCATCTATCCAATCTATCTATCCATCTATTATCTATCCATCTGTTATCCATCTATCCATCTATTATCTATAGATCTATTATCTATCCATCTATTATCTATCCATCTATTATCTATCTATTCATCTATTATCTATCTATCCATCTATCCAATCTATCTATCCATCTATTATCTATCCATCTATTATCTATAGATCTATTATCTACCCATCTATTATCTATCCATCTATTTATCTATCCATCTATTATCTATCCATCTATTATCTATCTATTCATCTATTATCTATCTATCCCTCTATCCAATCTATCCATCTATTATCTATCCATGTGTTATCTATCTATCCATCTATTATCTATAGATCTATTATCTATCCATCTATTATCTATCTATTCATCTATTATCTATCTATCCAATCTATCTATCCATCTATTATCTATCCATCTGTTATCTATCTATCCATCTATTATCTATCCATCTATTATCTATCCATCTATTATCTATAGATCTATTATCTATCCATCTATTATCTATAGATCTATTATCTATCCATCTATTTATCTATCCATCTATTTATCTATCCATCTATTTATCTATCTATTCATCTATTATCTATCTATCCATCTATCCAATCTATCCATCTAATATCTATCCATGTGTTATCTATCTATCCATCTATTATCTATAGATCTATTATCTATCCATCTATTATCTATAGATCTATTATCTATCCATCTATTATCTATCTATTCATCTATTATCTATCTATCCATCTATCCAATCTATCTATCCATCTATTATCTATCCATCTGTTATCTATCTATCCATCCATCTATTATCTATAGATCTATTATCTATCCATCTATTATCTATCCATCTATTATCTATAGATCTATTATCTAGCCATCTATTATCTATCCATCTATTATCTATAGATCTATTATCTATAGATCTATTATCTATCCATCTATTTATCTATCCATCTATTTATCTATCCATCTATTATCTATTCATCTATTATCTATCTATCCATCTATCCAATCTATCCATCTATTATCTATCCATGTGTTATCTATCTATCCATCTATTATCTATCCATCTATTATCTATCCATCTATTATCTATCCATCTATTATCTATAGATCTATTATCTATCCATATATTTATCTATCCATCTATTATCTATCCACCTATTATCTATCCATGTATTATCTATAGATCTATTATCTATAGATCTATTATCTATCCATCTATTATCTACCCATCTATTATCTATGCATCTATTATCTATCCGTCTATTATCTATCCGTCTATTATCTATCCGTCTATTATCTATCCGTCTATTATCTATCCGTCTATTATCTATCCGTCTATTATCTATCCGTCTATTATCTATCCGTCTATTATCTATCCGTCTATTATCTATCCGTCTATCTTAGATAGATCCCGCCCACCATTCCTAGGAGTAAGCAGCATTGAAGATGAGCTCCTGAGTTTTTCATCATTTATACCTTGTAATGAGCAAACAGTAAGACAAAACCTGGAAAAATTGGACTCTGTGGAACAGGAAAGCGAGCTGGACTGAGCTGGACTAAAGATTTTTATGAAAAAAAGAGGAAATAGAGGATTTAAAGGACATAAGAAAAAACCTGTTGAAGGACAGATCACATACAACAGGAAGAATCCAAACTGACACCCAAAGATCTGCACATCCAAAGGTAGGACCATCCTCCATCCATACCTCAACCTACAGACAGTGCTGTAATTACATCTCTGATAAATAAGGATTATTATAAAAATGGAAAATATAAATGTAGAACAAGTAACTGGGCAGAGAGCAGAGCTGGAGACACGGGACACCAGGAGGTCAGCCACCCTGGAAATCACATACTCTGAAGGGCAGAAAAGCATTCATGCGCAAAAAGCTATAAAACATGCAAAGATTAGAGAAGATCCAGAGACCCTCTTTTCTGATTTTACCTCTAAAAAGAAAGATAAAAGGAAAACCAATTTATTATTTTTCACAGACCAACCCTTAGCCTGGCACACCGCTCTGTGCAATCAATATAAGTATATATCCAAGAACGGCATTAATAAGGGCCGGCAGATCAGAATTAGAAACCAAAAAGAAGACGAGACCAACTCACTGACCATAAACGTGTACAATAACGGCATAATCATGGTACAAGGGGCTGAGGAAAACTTACATAAATTTGAAGACAGCTTTTCTCAAATTAAACTCCAGGCACAAAATTGCAAAGAACAACAAACCCCAGCAGCCACCATCACCTCTACAGAGACTTCCAGAGACAGAACTGCAGCCCCCAACACTTCACACCCCTCACCCGAGACCCTCAGAGACTGTCTATCTCAACTAGAAAGAGACTTTGTACAATTTAAAGAAGAACTTCAAAGAAACCTTGGTGACAGAAATGCAAATGACCAAGTAATGAATGAGATAAGCAAACTGAGATGTGAATACAGGTTGGCTCTGCAGGAAATAAGAAGCAAAAGTTGTGAACTGCAGCAAGAAAATGCCTGACTGAGACAGCAGATAACAGAGCTGAAGACTCCTGGACACCTGAAACAGGAGGACGCCATAGAAACACAGAGGAGTGAAGACACCATGGCCTCCACTGGCCAGGAGGGAGCTATGGTAACTAACACCAGTACAGACACCATGGCCTCCACTGGCCAGGACACTGAGATACCAAATAACTCCAACAATATGAATGCTCCTGAAAATAACATAAGTGAACCACAAACCAGAGATATAGAAAAGAGAAGAGAACCAGCCACCAGCAAAATCTCCAGCACAGACCCCCAGCTTCACCCACAAACCCCACCCATGACCTCACAACGTTTTGATACCATCCTAATAATGGACTCAAATGGGAAATACCTGAAAACATGGCGACTATTTCCAGGAAAAAGGGTCAAAAAAATCCACTGTGCAACAATTGAGCAGGTGACAGCAGTCATCAATAACCCACGGTTCACAAGCTCATATTTTTATACACACAGGAACAAACAATCTGCCAGCCCAACACCAGCAGATCGCAGGACAACTGACCCAACTAGCAAAGACGGCAAAACTAAAATTCCCAGACAGCAAAATAATTCTATCATCTCTGCTCCCAAGAAATGATGTATCCAGCCAAACTACCCAGAGCATCAACACGGACCTGACCACAAGAATCAAGGCTGTGCCTGACGTGATCCTGGCACAACACCCCTCCATAAAACACCAACACCTCTATGACGACAAGCACCTAAACAAACAAGGGGTCAGCCTACCGGCCAAAGAGCTGAAGGACATTATACTAAACAGAGACCCCATGCCTGGACTCAACAACAACCAAAATCCCATGGAAAGACCCCCAACAATAAAAAGACCGGAAACCCCAATTTCATCACAGGAGGCCAGAAACAAAGCCCTTCACCCAACATCGGGCCATCAGAGGAGGAGACCACCATGGAGGGGACCATCAGCCCCACACAGAGACATGCAGGGCAGAGATATGGAAGAGATTAGAACCCTGCTCAGCACATTGTGCAGGAAACTAACACACCTATAAACCAGTCGTAAATCCAGAGTGTCTTACACAGCCGCACTCATTACAAGGTATATACACATGAGGTATATAGAAAAAAAAAAAATGACCTCATTCACAATCAGCAGCTGGAACATCCAAGGCCTGAGCACCTCGGCCTTTGGATGTAAAACAAATGACCCCGACTTTATTCAAAGACTGAAGAATATAGACATTCAGATCCTCCTGGAAACATGGACCAGAGCTGAAAACGAATCTCTGGTGCCAATCGGATACAGGGAAATCTCTGTCCCTGCCCTTAAAAATAAAAACACCAAACAAGGCCGCTGCTCAGGAGGAATATTGATCTGGTATAAAGAAGAGCTCCACCAGTACCTCACACCAGTGAAGAGAGGAGGCAGCCACATATGGATCAGAATCAGCAGCTCCATCCTCACCTCTCAGTCCGATGTCTACCTCTGCACCACCTATATACCACCGCCAGAGTCCCCCTACTTCAATCCAGACAGCTTCGAGATCTTACAAGAAGAAGCTACCCATTATCAGGTCCTGGGCAAAGTTCTCATCTTTGGAGACCTCAATGCAAGAACAGGGAGAGAAAAAGACTTTCTGACCACAGATGGAAACATCTACATATTTGGGGCAGAGAACGACAGTCACGACTCAGAACACTCAGAGAGAAACAGCTATGACAGTACAGTCAACAAAAGTGGCAAAAAGCTCCTGAACTTACGTAAAAGTTTAGGTCTTCATATTCTTAATGGACGTACAAAGGGAGACTCACTGGGAAGACATACACTAAACTCCCATGTAGGAAGGAGTGTAGTAGACTACGCCATTACAGATATGGACCCGGCAAATATTAGCGCCTTCATAGTCACCCCACAAACGCACCTGTCAGACCACAGCCAACTTCTCCTGTACATAAAATCTACAGAGAAACCATCCACACAAAAGCCACAGCAGAGCAGCCTCTACAACCGACCTCCATCCTATAAGTGGTCCAAGACGTCAGAAATAAAATAAAGAGGCTCCCAACAGACCGGAATTACAGGAGATGCTCCACAACTTCTACAGCTACAAGTACAAGTCAAACCCAGAAGGAGTGAATCAAGCTGCAAAAGACCTCAACAAAATATTCCACACCATGGCCAAGTTGTCCGACCTCAAACAAGTCAACTACAAGAGGCCAAAAGAAAAGCAGATCAATGGTTGGTTTGACAAAGAGTGTAAAGCCGTTCGAAAGACCCTGAGAACAGCCTCAAACAATAAACACAGAGACCCCAACAACCCAGACCTGAGGGAAGCCTATGACACCATACAAAAGCAGTACAAAACCATCCTCAGGAGGAAGAAGCAGAGCTACATCTCTACCAAACTTAAGGCCCCGTCACACTAAGCAACATCGCTAGCAACATCGCTGCTAACGAACAACTTTTGTGACGTTGCTAGCGATGTTGCTGTGTGTGACATCCAGCAACAACCTGGCCCCTGCTGTGAGGTCGTTGGTTGTTGCTGAATGTCCTGGGCCATTTTTTAGTTGTTGCTGTCCTGCTGTGAAGCACAGATCGCTGTGTGTGACAGCGAGACAGCAACAACTAAATGTGCAGGCAGCAGGAGCCGGCTTCTGCGGAGGCTGGTAACCAATGTAAACATCGGGTAACCAAGAAGCCCTGTCCTTGGTTACCCGATATTTACCTTTGTTACCAGCCTCCGCCGCTCTCACTGTCAGTGCCGGCTCCTGCTCTGTGCACATGTAGCTGCAGGACACATCGGGTCAATTAACCCGATGTGTGCTGTAGCTAGGAGAGCAAGGAGCCAGCGCTAAGCGGTGTGCGCTGCTCCCTGCTAGCTGCAGCACACATCGGGTAATTAACCCGATGTGTGCTGTAACTAGGAGAGCAAGGAGCCAGCGCTCAGTGTGCGCTGCTCCCTGCTCTGTGCACATTTAGCTGCAGCACACATCGGGTAATTAACCCGATGTGTGCTGTACTAGGAGAGCAGGGAGCCAGCGCTCAGTGTGCGCTGCTCCCTGCTCTCTGCACGTGTAGCTGCGTGAGCTGGTAACCAAGGTAAATATCGGGTTGGTTACCCGATATTTACCTTAGTTACCAAGCGCAGCATCTTCCACGTGGCGCTGGGGGCTGGTCACTGGTTGCTGGTGAGCTCACCAGCAACTTGTGTAGCCACGCTCCAGCGATCCCTGCCAGGTCAGGTTGCTGGTGGGATCGCTGGAGCGTCGCAGTGTGACATCTCACCAGCAACCTCCTAGCAACTTACCAGCGATCCCTATCGTTGTTCGGATCGCTGGTAAGTTGTTTAGTGTGACTGGACCTTTAGCCAACTCCAAGACGCCCTCCAAGACAACTCCTTCTGGGAAATATGGAGCCACATGGACACAAAGAGCAAGAAAAAGAATGACACCCATATCCAAAATGGCAACATTTGGCTCCAGTACTTCAGAGACCTCTACAAAGACATCCCAAAAGAAGGACTAAGCCAAGATTAGGAAAACATAACATCAAAACTAAAGGCAATGGAAGAGAAAATCAAAAACTTCCAAAACCCACTGGACACACCAATTACATTACAGGAAGTTGCCGAGAAAATCACTTCCATAAAGTGTAAAAAATCTAGTGGTCTGGATGGAATCCCCCCAGAGATGTTGAAGTACAGCCCACCAGAAATTCAAGCTGCAATGGTTAAACTGTTCAACATTGTGCTGAGTGCTGGCTACTTCCCTCGTACCTGGAACCAAGGACTCATTACACCGATCCACAAGAGTGGGGACAGGTATGACCCTGCCAACTACAGAGGCATATGTGTCAGCAGTAACTTGGGAAAACTGTTCAACAGCATCCTAAACAAAAGGATCATCAGCTTCCTTACCGAGCACAATGTCCTGAGCAAAAGCCAAGCAGGGTTCGTGCCAAACCACCGCACCACGGACCACATCTACACCCTGCACAGTCTCATTCAGAGCCACGTCCACAATACAAAGCATGGGAAGATATACGCCTGCTTTGTAGACTTTAAAAAGGCCTTTGACTCAGTGTGGCACCCGGGCTTGTTCTTAAAAATGCTGGAAAGCGGAATAGGAGGAAAGACCTACGATGTCATCAAAAGCTCCTACACCGAGAACCTCTGCAGTGTGAGTGTGAACGGTAGAAGAACGGCCTATTTCCAGCAGAGCCGAGGAGTCAGACAGGGCTGCAGCCTAAGTCCAACGCTCTTCAATATTTACATCAATGAGCTGGCTACTGCTCTAGAATCTTCAACTGCTCTAGGTCTCACACTCCATGACGCCCAGGTGAAATTCTTGCTCTATGCAGATGACCTACTGCTGGTGTCACCAACCGAGAAAGGTCTCCAAGACAACCTACAAATTTTGGAGAAATACAGCTCCACATGCGCACTACCGATCAATCTAAAGAAAACCAACATCATGGTGTTCCAGAAGAGAAAAAGAAGATTTGAGCAGCATCCTTCATTTGTCGTAAACGGCTGCACTCTAACAGGAACAGACAAATACACCTACTTGGGCCTGGAAATTCACCAGTCAGTGAGCTTCAAACAAGCCATAGAGACCCTGAAAAACAAGGCCTGTAAAACCTTCTATGCCATCCTAAGGAAATTGTATCATCTGAAGCCACCAGTGAGGGTCTGGCTAAAAATCTTCGATTCCATCATCGCCCCAATCCTCCTGTATGGCAGCGAAGTCTGGGGCCCTCACACTTACCCAGATTGGTCAAGGTGGGATTCCAGCCCAACAGAAATATTCCACCTGGAATTCTGTAAGCACCTTCTCCAGGTCCATCGAAGCACCTCCAACAGCGCCTGTCGAGCTGAGCTGGGCAGATTCCCTCTACACCTAGCAGCTCTGAAGAGGTCACTATCATTTCAGGCTCACCTACAGAGTAGCAATCCAAGCTCCCATCACCACAAAGCTCTGATATATATACGTGGGCCAGATGAACCAGGACCCCTGGCACAGCTCTCCCAAACCCAACTGGACAAAATAACCAATCACAGCAGCCTGACAAGAACCAGAATCAGGAAGATGGTTGACGAGGGCCAGGAGAGGTATGTCAGTGACTGGAGGACCGACATCAACACCTCACAGAAACTGACCACGTATCAGAGACTACAGAGAGACTACAGACTGGCCCCATATCTGGAGAAACTCCCGGATCCCAGAGACCGCAGGACCCTGAGCCGATATAGACTCAGTGCCCACAGTCTAGCCATCGAATCCGGTTGACACAAGCAGAGCTACAAGCCCAGGGAGGACAGACTGTGCCAACACTGTGACCTGGAGGCCCTGGAGGATGAAACCCACTTCCTGCTACACTGCACCAAGTACTCAGCAGTGAGGGACACTCACTTCAGGAGACTCTCCCATCTCTTCCCGGATTTCAGCTCAATGAAGGAGGAAGAGAAAATATATATCCTGCTGGGGGAAGAAGAGAGCGCAGTGGAGATAGCAGCGCGGTATGTGAGCGAATGTCATAGACTTCGAGAAAGAGAACTATGATAAGTCATGGACTTCCATAGCCCCCCATCCCAGATGTGGCCCCCCCAATCCCCACCCTGGATATGCCCCAACCACCGTTACTACAGTCCCCACCGTGGATATGCCCCATCATAAGCCATGGACTTCCATAGCCCCCATCCTAGAAGTGCCCCCACAGTCCCCACCCTGGATGTGCCCCATCCATCCTTCCTACAGTCCCCACCCACCATCCCCACAGCCCCAGTCCCTAATGTACACTTGCTTTGGCAAAACTAATTTGTATTTGGTCCTGCCAATAAAGCTTATTTGATTTGATTTATCTTATCTATCCATTCTCTATCCATATATTATCCATCTATTAATCTATTATCTAATCTATCCATCTATTATCTATCCATCTATTATCTATCTATCCATCTATTATCTATAGATCTATTATCTATTAATCTATTATCTATCTAACCATCTATTACCTATCTATTCATCTATTATCTATCTATCCATCTATCCATCTATTATCTATCCATCTATTATCTATATATCCATCTATTATCTATCTATCCATCTATTATCTATCCATCTATTATCTATCCATCTATTATCTATCCATCTATTATCTATGCATCTATTATCTATCCATCTTTCCATTATCTATCCATTATCTATCCATCTATTATCTATCCATCTATCCATTATCTATCCATTATCTATCCATCTATTATCTATCCATCATCTATCCATCTATCTATATCTATCCATCTATTATCTATCTATCCATCTATTATCTATAGATCTATTATCTATGAATCTATTATCTATCTATTCATCTATTATCTATCCATCTCTTATCTATCTATCCGTCTATTATCTATCCGTCTATTATCTATCCGTCTATTATCTATCCATCCATTATCTATTCATCTATTATCTATACATCTATCCATTATCTATCCATTATCTATCCATCTATTATCTATCCATCTATCCATTATCTATCCGTCTATTATCTATCCATCTATTATCTATA
Source organism: Anomaloglossus baeobatrachus (assembly GCF_048569485.1). NCBI lineage: Eukaryota > Metazoa > Chordata > Amphibia > Anura > Aromobatidae > Anomaloglossus > Anomaloglossus baeobatrachus. Next base: position 183,655,890 of record NC_134359.1, read on the forward strand.
CATCTATTATCTATCCATCTATCCATTATCTATCCATCTATTATCTATCCATCTATTATCTATCCATCTATCTATATCTATCCATCTATTATCTATCTATCCATCTATTATCTATAGATCTATTATCTATGAATCTATTATCTATCTATTCATCTATTATCTATCTATCCATCTCTTATCTATCTATCCGTCTATTATCTATCCATCTATTATCTATCTATCCATTATCTATCCATATATTATCCATCTATCAATTATCTAATCTATCCATCTATTATCTAATTATCCATCTATTATCTATCCATCTATTATCTATCCATCTATTCATTATCTATCCATCTATTATCTATATATTCATCTATTATCTATCCATCTATTATCTATCTATCCATCTCTTATCTATCCGTCTATTATCTATCTATCCATTATCTATCCATATATTATCCATCAATTATCTAATCTATCCATCTATTCATTATCTATCCATCTATTATCTATATATTCATCTATTATCTATCCATCTATTATCTATCTATCCATCTCTTATCTATCCCTCTATTATCTATCTATCCATTATCTATCCATATATTATCCATCAATTATCTAATCTATCCATCTATTATCTAATTATCCATCTATTATCTATCCATCTATTATCTATCCATCTATTCATTATCTATCCATCTATTATCTATCTATCCATCTATCTATCCGTCTATTATCTATCTATCCATATATTATCTTATCTAACCATTATCTATCCATATATTATCTAATTTATCAATCTATTATCTAATCTATCCATCTATTATCTAATCTATCCATCTATTATCTAATCTATCCATCTATTATCTATCCATCTATTATCTATCCGTCTATTATCTATCCGTCTATTATCTATCCATCCATCTATTATCTTATTATCTACCCATTATCTATTCATATATTATCCATCTATTATCTAATCTATCCATCTATTATCTATCCATTATCTATCCAATATCTATGCATTATCTATCCATCTATCTATCCATCTATTCTCTATCTATCCATCTATTATCTATGCATCTATCTATCCATCTATTATCTATCCATCTATTCATTATCTATCCATCTATTATCTATCTATCCATCTATCTATCCGTCTATTATCTATCCGTCTATTATCTATCTATCCATATATTATCTTATCTATCCATAATCTATCCATATATTATCTAATTTATCAATCTATTATCTAATCTATCCATCTATTATCTAATATATCCATCTATTATCTAATCTATCCATCTATTATCTATCCGTCTATTATCTATCCGTCTATTATCTATCCATCTATTATCTATCCGTCTTATCTATCTATGAATCTATTATCTATCCATCTATTATCTATGCATCTATTATTTATCTAGTCATCTATTATCTATCTAGCCATCTATTATCTATCTAGCCATCTATCTACCCATCTATTATCTATCTACCCATCTATTATCTATCCACCCATCTATCGATCTATTATCTATCCATCTATTATCTATCCATCTATGATTTATCCATCCATTATCTAATATATCCATCTATTATCTAATTTATCAATCCATTATCTAATCTATCCATCTATTATCTATCTAGTCATCTATTATATATCCATTAATCAAATCAAATAGGCTTTATTGGCACGACCAAAAAACTATTAGCATTGCCAAAGCAAAAAAAGTGTGAAAGGGGAGTGGGTTATGGTTGTGGGGATGGGGTGTTGGGGCCACAATTTAGGGAGTGATGGCCCATTTGGAGATCTTTAGTACCCCTCATCTTATGACAAGTGGAGACATATTGGGCGGCGATCTCCACCATTGACTCCTCTTCCCCCAGTAGGATGCGGAGTTTCCTCTCCTCATCCATGGATGGAAAGTCCAGGGTATGGATGGTAAATTTCTGGAAGAGGGAGCCCCTCACTGCTGAGTATTTGTCACAGTGCAGTAGGAAATGCGCCTCGTCCTCCAGAGCCCTCTGCTGGCAGTGCTGGCACAGTCTGTCCTCCCGCGGCTTGTATGTCTGTCGGTGCCGCCCTGTTTCCACCTCTAAGGCTGTGGGCACTCAGCCTGTACAGGCTAAGTGTCTGCCTGTCTTTGGGGTGGCGTAACCTTTGCAGATATGGGGCCAGAGTGTAGTCCCTCCGCAGTGACCGGTAGATGGTGAGTTTCTGGGCATTCTCTAATTCACTCTTCCAGACCTCTATGTATTGCATCTTGCAGCTCTCTGAGATCTCTTTTATTTGGGCTTTTGTCAGGGTGTGTTGCTGACTTTGGCTAGACTGGCTGCCGGGGTTCCTGGCTTGCTCTGGACTCCGGCTCAGCAGGGCTTTATGATGATAGGAGCTAGGGTTGCTGTTCTGTATGTGTGCCTGGTATGATAGTGCCCGCTTGTGTATATTGAGCCATAAAGGGAATCGGCCCAGCTCTGCCCGACAGGCTATGTTTGAGGTGCTGCGATGGACTTGGAGGAGATATTTGCAGAACTCCAGATGGAAGACTTCAGTTGGACTGGAATCCCACTTTGTTTGGTCTGGATAGGTCACTGGGCCCCATACCTCGCTGCCATACAGCAGCATAGGGGTGATGACGCTGTTGAATATCTTGAGCCAGACTCTCACCGGTGGTTTGAGGTGGTACAGTTGTCTTCTGATGGCGTAGAAGGTTCTGCATGCTTTCCCTTTCAGGGTCTCTGCTGCTTGCTTAAGGCTCCCAGTTTGGCTTAGCTCCACACCGAGGTAGGTATAGCTGCTGGTCTTCTCCAGCGTGGTGCCATTTAGTGTGAGGGAGGGAGTAGAGGTTTCGTTATACTTCCTCTTCTGAAACACCATGACTTTGGTCTTTTGGTTGATGGGCAAAGCCCATGTGGTGCTGAATGTTTCTAGCACAGCCAGACTATCTTTGAGGCCTTTCTCGGATGGGGAAAGCAGCAGGAGGTCATCTGCGTACAGAAGGATCTTCACCTCTCGGTCATGCAAGCTGAGACCTGGGGCGGGGGAGGATTCCAAGGCTGAGGCCAGTACATTTATGTAGATATTGAATAGAGTTGGGCTCAGGCTGCAGCCCTGTCTTACTCCGCGGCACTGCCGGAAGAAGGCCGTCCTCTTACCATTAACCTTCACACTGCATCGGTTCTCAGAGTATGAGCTCTTGATCACGTCGTAGGTTTTGCCACCTATTCCACTCTCCAGGAGTTTAAGGAACAGGCCTGGGTGCCACACTGAGTCAAAGGCCTTCTTGAAGTCCACAAAACATGCAAATATTTTCCCCTGTTTTTGTCGTGGACGTGGGTCTTGATGAGGCTTTGCAGGGTGTAAATGTGGTCCGTGGTGCGATGGATTGGCATGAACCCAGCTTGGCTTCTGCTGAGGGTGTCCCGCTGGGTGAGGAAAGTGATGATCCTTTTATTAATAATGCTGTTAAACAGTTTTCCCAGAATGCTGTTAACACAGATCCCTCTGTAGTTTGCTGGATCATATCGGTCTCCATTCTTGTAGATGGGCGTTATGAGACCTTGATTCCAGCTCTTTGGGAGGTAGCCGCCACTCAGGACGTGGGTGAATAGTTTAGCCAGTGCTGCATGTATATCTGGGAAACTGTATTTGATCATCTCTGGCAGGATGCAGTCACTGCCCGCGGCCTTCTTGCATTTCATAAATTTGATTCTGTCTTTTATTTCCAGCACACTGATTGGTATGTCCAGAGGATTTTGGAAGTCTTTGTCTCCTCCATGTCCCTGAGTTTAGTGGTTAGGTGCTCCTGTTCTGGAGTTAGGTCTTCTTCTGGTATATTCTTGTAGAGGCCTTTAAAGTAGCTGTGCCAGATGTTGCCATTTTGGATGTGGAGGGTGCTATGCTTGGACTTCGTGCCAATATGACTCCAGGTTTTCCAGAATGAGTTGTCCTGGAGGGAGTCCTCAAGCTTCTGTAGTTCTTGGGAGATGTGCCTCTTTTTTTTCTCCTTGAGAATGCGCTTGTATTGCCTCTGTAGGGTGTCATGAGCTGCTCTTAGGTCCCTGTTTTTGGGGTCTCTGTGTTTTTGGTTTGAGGCTACCCTTAGGGAGTTGCGTAGTGACTTGCATTCTTTGTCGAACCATTTTTGGCCTGGTTTGTTTGAAGGTTTCTTGGGGTTGGTCTTTCTGACACCTGCTAACTCTGCCATGATATATAGGATGTTGTTAAAGTCATTCACTTCCCGGTTGACTCCTTGCTGGTTTGATGTATAGCGTCTTGTGTTGAAATTTACAAGTAGCTCTTGGATCTCGGTTCTGTTGCTCATGTTGGTGTATTCAGTGGATAACTGTTTAGGCCACCTGTAGGATGGTGTCAGGTTGTGGAGACCGGTCAGGTGGGGCTTATCTGTGTATTGCTTGTCCGTGGATCTCATGTACAGCAGTGTCTGGTTGTGGTCTGACAGGTGAGTTTCGGGGGTGACTATGAAGGCATTTATTTTTGCTGGGTCCATGTCTGTTATTGCATAATCCACCACACTGCTGCCAATGTGGGAGTTTAGTGTAAATCTCCCTAATGAGTCCCCCCTGATGCGCCCGTTCACTATATATAACCCCAAGCTGCGACACAGGTTCAACAGGGTTCTGCCGCTTTTATTCACCACTCTGTCAAAGCTGTTTCTTGCTGTCTGTACTGAGTCACTGTACTGAGTCACTGTAGAAGGGCCCCTCTCCCATTACATACAGTTAGGTCCAGAAATATTTGGACAGTGACACAATTTTCGCGAGTTGGGCTCTGCATGCCACCACATTGGATTTGAAATGAAACCTCTACAACAGAATTCAAGTGCAGATTGTAACGTTTAATTTGAAGGTTAGAACAAAAATATCTGATAGAAATTGTAGGAATTATACACATTTCTTTACAAACACTCCACATTTTAGGAGGTCAAAAGTAATTGGACAAATAAACCAAACCCAAACAAAATATTTTTATTTTCAATATTTTGTTGCGAATCCTTTGAAGGCAATCACTGCCTTAAGTCTGGAACCCATGGACATCACCAAACGCTGGGTTTCCTCCTTCTTAATGCTTTGCCAGGCCTTTACAGCCGCAGCCTTCAGGTCTTGCTTGTTTGTGGGTCTTTCCGTCTTAAGTCTGGATTTGAGCAAGTGAAATGCATGCTCAATTGGGTTAAGATCTGGTGATTGACTTGGCCATTGCAGAATGTTCCACTTTTTTGCACTCATGAACTCCTGGGTAGCTTTGGCTGTATGCTTGGGGTCATTGTCCATCTGTACTATGAAGCGCCGTCCGATCAACTTTGCGGCATTTGGCTGAATCTGGGCTGAAAGTATATCCCGGTACACTTCAGAATTCATCCGGCTACTCTTGTCTGCTGTTATGTCATCAATAAACACAAGTGACCCAGTGCCATTGAAAGCCATGCATGCCCATGCCATCACGTTGCCTCCACCATATTTTACAGAGGATGTGGTGTGCCTTGGATCATGTGCCGTTCCCTTTCTTCTCCAAACTTTTTTCTTCCCATCATTCTGGTACAGGTTGATCTTTGTCTCATCTGTCCATAGAATACTTTTCCAGAACTGAGCTGGCTTCATGAGGTGTTTTTCAGCAAATTTAACTCTGGCCTGTCTATTTTTGGAATTGATGAATGGTTTGCATCTAGATGTGAACCCTTTGTATTTACTTTCATGGAGTCTTCTCTTTACTGTTGACTTAGAGACAGATACACCTACTTCACTGAGAGTGTTCTGGACTTCAGTTGATGTTGTGAACGGGTTCTTCTTCACCAAAGAAAGTATGCGGCGATCATCCACCACTGTTGTCATCCGTGGACGCCCAGGCCTTTTTGAGTTCCCAAGCTCACCAGTCAATTCCTTTTTTCTCAGAATGTACCCGACTGTTGATTTTGCTACTCCAAGCATGTCTGCTATCTCTCTGATGGATTTTTTCTTTTTTTCAGCCTCAGGATGTTCTGCTTCACCTCAATTGAGAGTTCCTTAGACCGCATGTTGTCTGGTCACAGCAACAGCTTCCAAATGCAAAACCACACACCTGTAATCAACCCCAGACCTTTCAACTACTTCATTGATTACAGGTTAACGAGGGAGATGCCTTCAGGGTTAATTGCAGCCCTTAGAGTCCCTTGTCCAATTACTTTTGGTCCCTTGAAAAAGAGGAGGCTATGCATTACAGAGCTATGATTCCTAAACCCTTTCTCCGATTTGGATGTGAAAACTCTCATATTGCAGCTGGGAGTGTGAACTTTCAGCCCATATTATATATATAATTGTATTTCTGAACATGTTTTTGTAAACAGCTAAAATAACAAAACTTGTGTCACTGTCCAACTATTTCTGGCCCTGACTGTATGTATTTCCGTCAGGTGACAGGTAGTCCTTCTCTGTACCCGTCCTGGCATTGAGGTTTCCGCAGATAAGAACTCTGCCCTTGGACTGGAATTGGGCTACCTCCCTCCGTAGGTCCTCATAGATGTCCGGCTTATAGTATGGGGATTCTGATGGAGGAATGTAGGCTGCGCAGAGGTAGATGTCCTGCTGAGAGGTGAGGATGGAGCTACCTATCCTCATCCAGATATGGCTTTCTCCTCTTTTTACTGCCTTGATGTGATCTTTAATCTCCTCCTTGTACCATATTAGTATTCCCCCTGAACAGCGGCCCTGTATGGTGTTCTTGTTTTTCTGGGCAGAGACAGAAAATTCCCTATATCCTATGGGTGCCAGGGATTCCTCCTCTGTCCGTACCCATGTCTCCAGAAGGATCTGGATGTTAATGTTCTTTAGAATTTGTTTGAAGTCTGGGTCATTTGTCTTGGACCCAAAAGCTGAGGCATTCAATCCTTGAATGTTCCAGCTACTGATAACTAAGGATGTCATATTTGGTCGATATACCTTATAATGAAGAAAGATTTTCATAGGACATAACAGGTTCTTGTGGTAGAGGGTTTGGCTGGCATGTGTTAAGGGTGTCTCATGAGTTGGCCGCACAATGTTTTGAGCAATGTCCTTATTTCTGTCATGTCACTGTTCACTGTTGTTTTGTAAGGCCATTGTGGGGCATGTGGTCTCCTGTGCCCTCTCTGTGGACTCTCTCTGGGGTTTGCTGTGTGTTGCCATTGTGGGGCATGTGGTCTCCTGTGCACTCTCTGTGGACTCTCACTATGGGTTGCTGTGTGTTGCCATTGTGGGGCATGTGGTCTCCTGTGCCCTCTCTGTGGACTCTCTGGGGTTTGCTGTGTGTTGCCATTGTGGGGCATGTGGTCTCCTGTGCCCTCTCTGTGGATTCTCTCTGGGGATTGCTATGTGTTGCCATTGTGGGGCATGTGGTCTCCTGTGCACTCTCTGTGGACTCTCACTATGGGTTACTGTGTGTTGCCATTGTGGGGCATGTGGTCTCCTGTGCCCTCTCTGTGGATTCTCTCTGGGGATTGCTATGTGTTGCCATTGTGGGGCATGTGGTCTCCTGTGCACTCTCTGTGGACTCTCACTATGGGTTACTGTGTGTTGCCATTGTGGGGCATGTGGTCTCCTGTGCCCTCTCTGTGGATTCTCTCTAGGGATTCCTGTGGGCTGCATCTGTTTGGTGGGTGTCTTGGAGGTCTGTTTAGAACTATATCCTTGAGCTCTTTTGCTAGATGGCTAACCCCTTGTTTATTGAGGTGTTTATCATCATATAGGTGATGGAGCGTTATTTCGGGGTGGATTGCCAGCTGTATATTTGGTGTTAAGGCGATACTGGCGGCCAGCTCTGAGTTGATTTGCTGGGTTACCTCTTGGCTTATTTCTTTCCTAGGAAGCAGGGCAGACAGGATTATTTTGGTTCTGGGGAATTTTTGCTGGGCTGCTATAGCGAGTTTTGATAGGTCCTGAGTGACTGTCTCTTGATGGATATTGTTTGTGCCACTGTGTAGTATGAGGTGTGTGGGCTCTGTGAAGTATGGGTTACTGATCACCTTCTGTGCTTGTGGGATTGTTGAACAGCGGATTTTTGTGACTCGTGCTCCTGGGAACAGTCTCTTAGTGTCCAGGTATTTTCCGTTTGAGTTTATTAGCACGATGTCGGGGCCTGATGTTCTATTTGGGCCATTTGCTTTTTGTGTGCCGTTGGGTCCTTGAGGGATGGTTGCCCTGGGCGGCTGTAGTAATGGGGCCATATTTTTGTTTCTGGGAGTGAGGATACAGTTTTCCTTTGTAGGGTTGTTGGTTTCCCTGTTTTGCTGTATGGGAGTTTGCTGTATTTTTATTGCTGGTATTGTTTCAGTCTGGGTGGGGCTGTTCCTGGTCTGTGGTATGTCAGGCATTGGGGTAGTTGGTGCATGCATCAGTTTTGGGCTATTATTTATATTTTGAGATCATGTGTCCATGCTTTGTTGCAGATTTAATGATTTTAACTGGGATATTTCTTCTTTGAGGATTGAGTTTTCTTCCTGCAGCCTTTATAGTGACCTTTGCATTTCACACAAGTCTGTCTTCAGCTTTGATATTTCCAATTTCAGGTGGTCATTTGCATTTTTCTCACCTTGGCTTATTTGAAAATCCTCTTTGAATTGGGTAAACTCACTTTCTAATTGGGACAGGCAGTCTCTGAGTATATCCATGGGGGGTTGTGATGTAGATGTTGCTGGTGCATAGCTTGGGACCCTGGCTGCTGTGGTCTGGCCAGGAGTGGTTATGCCTCCTCTCAGGGTTTGTACTTCGGTCCTAATATGCCTGAATTGTTGTAAAAATTCCTCCAGTTTTTGATTTGTTCCTTGTACCACGATAGTTCCATTATTATAAATGTTTATGGAGAGATTAAAAGTCTCAGAGTCCTCCTCGTCCTGTACTCTAATTTGTTTACCCCTGTTAATGCCCCGTGTTTTCACATTCTTGTAATGTTTTCTGAGAGTCTGGGCCCAGGCTTCATGATGTCCTGAGTAAAATAACACATTTGTTTTTTCCCCCTCTTCGTTAAAGTCTATTAGTAGTGTCTCTGGTTTCTTCTTTAGGGTAAGTTCACACAGTGCGTTTTTCGCGGCGTTTTTGCGCAGTTTTCGGGTGCGTTTTTGCTCAGAAAACTGCATGACTTTGCTTCCCCAGCAAAGTCTATATGTTTTCATTTTTGCTGTCTGCACACAGCGTTTTTTTTCAGCTGCGTTTTTGTGGTGCTACAAAAACGCAGCATGTCAATTATTCCCGCGTTTTTCACTGCGCTTTTCATCCATTGAGTGCAATGGGCTGTTGAAAGACGCAAATAGGTGCGTTTTGGTGCGTTTTAGTGCATTTCTAAGACCAAAAACGCAGCTATAAACGCAGGAGGTGGGTAGTAAAGTGACGTGTACAGGAAGAGGATTCCTTCTGTCAGTAAACACAGAAACGTGAATCTTCCCGGTACGGTCACCGCCGCTTCCACCTCCGGTCCTGTGCATGTATGCTGCCGTGCGGCGCCATGTCTTGGCGGGAGGTGGAAGCGGCTGCGAAAACAAAAGTTAACAGTAGAAAAAAAAAAGTCATACTCACCTGTCTGCAGACTCCCGGAGCCATGCCCGCTCCCATCTCCTCCCGGTACCGCCGCTCCGGGTGTGTGCAGTCTCCCCGGGTACGTATGCCTGCAAAATGCAGGACCTGGCGATGGATCACCTGATGCAGTCACCTGACGCGTCAGCTGATCGTATGTCTCGGGCTAACGCCGGCGCCCGGCCGATTATCAGCGGATGCGTCAGGAGACTTCATCCTTGATTACCGGCAGCTGCTGCAGTGATCGGACGGGATCAGACTCCTCCAATCGCTCTAGGAGCTGCCGGTAATCAGCACATAAGTGAGTATTTTTTTTTTTTTGCACCGATGCATCAGCTGATTGTATAAACGGCTTTTATACAATCAGCTGATGTGTGATGTGCTTCAGGCACTTGATCCTGACACATCATCTGATCGCTTTGCCTTCCAGCAAACCGATCAGATGATATTGAATCCGGATTGGACGACGCGGGACCCTTGACCCAGGATTACTGCGGAGGGAGGTTCTTTATTTCAATAAAGATGGAGTCACTAATTATGTTGTGTTTTATTTCTAATAAAAATATTTTTCTGTGTGTTGTGGTTTTTTTATCTTTACTAGAAATTCATGGTGGCCATGTCTAATATTGGCGTGACACCATAAATTTAGGGCTTAGGGCCAGCTGATAATATACAGCTAGCCCTAACCCCATTATTACCCAGTGAGCCACCCGGCATCAGTGCAGCTGAAGAGTTGGATACAGCGCCAGAAGATCGTGCTTCTATGAAAGCACCATTTTCTGGGATGGCTGCGGACTGCAATTCGCAGCTGGGGTGCCCAGAAAGCATGGGCACCCTGCACTGTGGATTCCAATCCCCAGCTGCCTAGTTGTACCCGGCTGGACACAAAAATTAGGTGAAGCTCACGTCATTTTTTTTTTTTTAATTATTTCATGAAATTCATGAAATAATTAAAAAAAAAAGGGCTTCTCTATATTTTTGGTTCCCAGCCGGGTACAAATAGGCAGCTGGGGGTTGGGGGCAGCCCGTACCTGCCTGCTGTACCCGGCTAGCATACAAAAATATGGCGAAGCCCACGTCATTTTTTTTGTTGGGGGGGGGGGGGGCAAAGAAATCCTGCATACAGTCCTGGAAGGAGGATGCTGAGCCTTGTAGTTCGACAGCTGCTGTCTGCTCTCCTGCATACACTATTGGATGGAGGATGCTGAGCCTTGTAGGTGTGCTCCCCCTGACTCTCCAGCATACAGTCCCGGATGGAGCATGCTGAGCCTTGTAGTTCTGAAGCTGCTGTCTGCTCTCCTGCATACACTAGTGGAGAATGAAGAACATATTGAAGAAGGCAATGACATCAGACCTTTTATTGTTCACTGATAAAAAACGCATAAAGACGCAGTGAGCAAAAACGCAGCAAAAAAACGCACCAAATCGCGGCAAAACGCGTGCGTTTTTTGCCGCGTTTATTTGACGCGGGTGCGTTTTTTGCCGCAAAAACGCACAAAAACGCAGCGTCACAAAAACGCAGTGTGTGAACCTAGCCTTATGTTGTCCAGTTTTATTGCTTTTCTGGCTTTTTTGGATCTGGCATTCTCAGGGAAGCTTATCAGTAATGTGTCAGGCCCCTTGTTGGCTCCAAGAGAAACCAAGGAAAAAAAATGTGAAAAAATACCCTGCTGTAACTAAATAAAAGCATAGTGCATATAAACATAGGGTACTTAGTAAACACTGTTTTTGATTAAAAAAAAGCATAAAGCTATCCCACCAACGCCAAGGTGTACCCAGTTGGGATAGTACCTACACTCTCTAATATTAAAACCTTACCATGGGTCTAAAATAGGCCTCAATGTGGCTAAGGGCTGAGAGCGACCGGGTCCCAACAGGACACACACAGTCAGGGGGATTCACAGAATGAAATGTCCAGCTCACTGAGAAGGGGGCCACTCCCTGTTTGTACTGAATACATATTTGTTTTTATGTAGTTTTTTTCCCTTGTTGGCTCCGGCTGCTGGCTCTGGGTCACTCTCCTTGCTTACAGTGCAATCCCCATGGTTTTTCATTTTAAAAGTCTTTTATATTCTCCAATATATTGCCTAATGTGTAATAAACAGTCTATTGTTATCTTAGCAGTGTGTTGACGTGAAGCCCTTACCTTGGGGATGCGCTGTGCTAGGTTAGGGTTTGGTCGTTTTCAGTTGATTTGATTTCCACTAGGTGATCTGTTCCTGCTTTGTATCTTGATTTTACTTGTCTTGTCTTGGCTTAAAATCTTTAAAATCCTTTCCGACGTGCTTAGTATGCCATCATGTCTGTGAATTTCTGGGATATGTCCTCTAATCTGTTCATTATAACGTATAAACTTAGATTTGATCAGGAGCTCATGTTTAGTGTCCTGCTCATCTGTTACCAACTGCCATATCCATCTATTATCTATCAATCTATTATCTATCTATTCATTATCTATCAATCTATTATCTTATTATATATCCATAAGCTATCCATATATTATCCATCCATCTATTATCTATCCATCTATTAGCTATCCATCTATTAGCTATTAATCTATTACCTATCCATCTATTATCTATATATCCATCTATTATCTAATCTAACCAACTATTATCTAATCAAATCAAATAAGATTTATTGGCAGGACCAAATACAAATTAGTTTTGCCAAAGCAAGTGTACAATAGGGACTGGGGCTGTGGAGATGGTGGGTGGGGACTGTAGGTAGGATGGATGGGGCATGTCCAGGGTGGGGACTATAGGAAGAATGGATGGGGTACATCTAGGGTGGGGACGTTGGGGCTATGGAAGTCCATGGCTTATGATGGGGCATATCCAGGGTGGGGTCTGGGGGGGCCACATCTGGGATGGGGGGGCTATGGAAGTCCATGGTTTATCATAGTTCTCTTTCTCAAAGTCTATGACATTCGCTCACATACCGCGCTGCTATCTCCACTGCGCTCTCTTCTTCCCCCAGCAGGATATATATTTTCTCTTCCTGCCTCATGGAGCTGAAATCCGGAAAGAGATGGGAGAGTCTCCTGAAGTGAGTGTCCCTCACTGCTGAGTACTTGGTGCAGTATAGCAGGAAGTGGGTTTCATCCTCCAGGGCTTCCAGATCACAGTGTTGGCACAGTCTGTCCTCCCTGGACTTGTAGCTCTGCTCGTCTCGGCCGGATTCGATGGCTAGACTGTGGGCACTGAGTCTATATCGGCTCAGGGTCCTGCGGTCTCTGGGATCCGGGAGTTTTTCCAGATATGGGGCCAGTCTGTAGTCTCTCTGTAGTCTCTGGTACGTGGTCAGTTTCTGTAAGGTGTTGATGTCGGTCCTCCAGTCATTGACATACCTCTCCTGGCCCTCGTCAACCATCTTCCTGATTCTGGTTCTTGTCAGGCTGCGGTGATTGGTTATTTTGTCCAGTTGGGTTTGGGAGAGCTGTGCCAGGGGTCCTGGTTCATCTGGCCCACGTATATATATCAGAGCTTTGTGGTGATGGGAGCTTGGATTGCTATTCTGTAGGTGAGCCTGAAATGATAGTGACCTCTTTAGAGCTGCTTGGTGTAGAGGGAATCTGCCCAGTTCAGCTCGACAGGCGCTGTTGGAGGTGCTTCGATGGACCTGGAGAAGGTGCTTACAGAATTCCAGGTGGAATATTTCTGTTGGGCTGGAATCCCACCTTGACCAATCTGGGTAAGTGTGAGGGCCCCAGACTTCGCTGCCATACAGGAGGAATGATGGAATCGAAGATTTTTAGCCAGACCCTCACTGGTGGCTTCAGATGATACAATTTCCTTCGGATGGCATAAAAGGTTTTGCAGGCCTTGTTTTTCAGGGTCTCAATGGCTTGTTTGAAGCTCCCTAACTGGTGAATTTCCAGGCCCAAGTAGGTGTATTTGTCTGTTCCTGTAAGAGTGCAGTTGTTTAGGACAAAAGAAGGATGCTGGTCAAATCTTTTTCTCTTCTGGAACACCATGATGTTGGTTTTCTTTAGATTGATCGGTAGTGCCCATGTGGAGCTGAATTTCTCCAAGATTTGTAGGTTGTCTTGGAGACCTTTCTCGGTTTGTGACACCAGCAGTAGGTCATCTGCATAGAGCAAGAATTTCACCTGGGCATCATGGAGTGTGAGACCTGGAGCAGGTGAAGATTCCAGAGCAGTAGCCAGCTCATTGATGTAAATATTGAATAGCGTTGGACTTAGGCTGCAGCCCTGTCTGACTCCTCGGCTCTGCTGGAAATAAGCCGTTCTTCTACCGTTCACACTCACACTGCAGAGGTTCTCGGTGTAGGAGCTTTTGATGACATCGTAGGTATTTCCTCCTATTCCGCTTTCCAGCATTTTTAAGAACAAGCCCGGGTGCCACACTGAGTCAAAGGCCTTTTTAAAGTCTACAAAGCAGGCGTATATCGTCCCATGCTTCGTATTGTGGACGTGGCTCTGAATGAGACTGTGCAGGGTGTAGATGTGGTCCATGGTGCGGTGGTTTGGCACGAACCCTGCTTGGCTTTTGCTCAGGACATTGTGCTCGGTAAGGAAACTGATGACCTTTTTGTTTAGGATGCTGTTGAACAGTTTTCCCAAGTTACTGCTGACACATATGCCTCTGTAGTTGGCAGGGTCATACCTGTCCCCACTCTTGTGGATCGGTGTAATGAGTCCTTGGTTCCAGGTACGAGGGAAGTAACCAGCATTCAGCACAATGTTGAACAGTTTAACCATTGCAGCTTGAATTTCTGGTGGGCTGTACTTCAACATCTCTGGGGGGATTCCATCCAGACCACTAGATTTTTTTTACACTTTATGGAAGTGATTTTATCTGTAACTTCCTGTAATGTAATTAGTGTGTCTAGTGGGTTTTGGAAATTTTTTATTTTCTCCTCCATTGCTTTTAGTTTTATGTTATGTTTTCCTACTCTTGGCTTAATCTTTCTTTTGGGATATCTTTGTAGAGGTCTCTGAAGTACTGGAGCCAGATGTTGCCATTTTGTATATGGGTGTCATTCTTTTTCTTGCTCTTCGTGTCCATGTGGTTCCATATTTCCCAGAAGTTGTTGTCTTGGAGGGCGTCTTGGAGTTGGCCAAGTTTGGTAGAGATGTAGCTCTGCTTCTTCCTCCTGAGGATGGTTTTGTACTGCTTTTGTATGGTGTCATAGGCTTCCCTCAGGTCTGGGTTGTTGGGGTCTCTGTGTTTATTGTTTGAGGCTGTTCTCAGGGTCTTTCGAACGGCTTTACACTCTTTGTCAAACCGACCATTGATCTGCTTTTCTTTTGGCCTCTTGTAGTTAACTTGTTTGAGGTCGGACAATTTGGCCATGGTGTGGAATATTTTGTTGAGGTCTTTTGCAGCTTGGTTCACTCCTTCTGGGTTTGACTTATACTTGTAGCTGTAGAGGTTGTGGAGCATCTCCTGTATTTTGGGTCTGTTGGGAGCCTCTTTATATTTTATTTCTTACGTCTTGGACCATTTATAGGATGGAGGTCAGTTGTAGAGGCTGCTCTGCTGTGACTTTTGTGTGGATGGTTTCTCTGTAGATTTCATGTACAGGAGAAGTTGGCTGTGGTCTGACAGGTGCGTTTGTGGGATGACTATGAAGGCACTAATATTTGCCGGGTCCATATTTGTAATGGCGTAGTCTACTACACTCCTTCCTACATGGGAGTTTAGTGTATGTCTTCCCAGTGAGTCTCCCTTTGTACGTCCATTAAGAATATGAAGACCTAAACTTTTACATAAGTTCAGGAGCTTTTTGCCACTTTTGTTGACTGTACTGTCATAGCTGTTTCTCTCTGAGTGTTCTGAGTCGTGACTGTCATTCTCTGCCCCAAATATGTAGATGTTTCCATCTGTGGTCAGAAAGTCTTTTTCTCTCCCTGTTCTTGCATTGAGGTCTCCAAAGATGAGAACTTTGCCCAGGACCTGATAATGGGTGGCTTCTTGTAAGATCTCAAAGCTGTCTAGATTGAAGTAGGGGGACTCTGGCGGTGGTATATAGGTGGTGCAGAGGTAGACATCGGACTGAGAGGTGAGGATGGAGCTGCTGATTCTGATCCATAAGTGGCTGCCTCCTCTCTTCACTGGTGTGATGTACTGGTGGATCCATCTAATCTATCCATCTATTATCCATCTATCCGTTATCTATCCATCTATCCGTTATCTATCCGTTATCTATCCATCTATCCGTTATCTATCCATCTATTATCTATCCATTATCCGTCTAGTATCTATCCGTCTAGTATCTATCAAATCTATCCATATTGTGAGGTATCAACCGGCTGTATTACAAATGGCCGGTATGTTTTGCAGAAGCGTGGGTGCTCTGCAATGTGAAGCTGACTGGGACCTGTGGTTCCACAGGATTGCATTACATGCAGAGCCATGGAAGGGTGTGTGATGCTGCTGATTACACACTCCTTACCACCTGTGGGTGTGGCTCCAGGGGTTAAAGCAATCCTGTCTCTGAACCTGGGAGAAGTGTGTCTAGGGCAGTCTAGAGAGAGACTAGCTCTAGACTTCCAGCGTGTATGCTGGGAGAGAGTGAGGGAGAGCAGAGCCGAGAGTTCTGCATGAAGTGTGTCTAGGGCAGTCTAGAGAGAGACTGGCTCTAGATGTCCAGTGTGTGGACTGGAAACAAGTGAGAGCAGAGCCGAGAGCTCTGGGTGTTTCAGCCTGCATGGAGGCTGATCACAAGGCTCTGATATAGAGTCTGAGGTGAGTGCGGCCAAGCCAGGCCAGGGCTGTAGGGCCGAATCTCTCCAGGAGGAGAGACAGACAGGGGTCTGCAGAGGGCCCTGGGTGCTGGAAGGAACCTTGGCTAGAGTTGTACGCTGGCAGGAGCCAGAGAGTGGGGAAGTTGCTAAACTTCCATTATGGACTTATTATTTATGTTTGAGGGCAGTTTATGCTGAGTGTTTTTAAATAAACTGCCAGAATTTCTATGAAGAGACTGTGTACGTGTGTTGCTGAAGCTACCTCACACCGCTGCAAGCGAGTGAAACCCCCACGTTGCAGGGCGCAACGTTACAATATATTATCCGTCTAGTATCTATCCGTCTAGTATCTATCCGTCTAGTATCTATCCGTCTAGTATCTATCCGTCTAGTATCTATCCGTCTAGTATCTATCCGTCTAGTATCTATCCGTCTAGTATCTATTATCTATCCATCTATTATCTATTATCTATTCATCTATTATCTATCCATTATCTATTATCTATCCATCTATTATCTATCCATTATCTATCCATCTATTATCTATCCATTATCTATCCATTATCTCTCCATTATCTATCCATCTATTATCTATCCATTATCTATCCATTATCTATCCATCTATTATCTATCCATTATCTATTATCTATCCATCTATTATCTATCCATCTATTATCTATCCATTATCTATTATCTATCCATCTATTATCTACCCATCTATTATCCATCTATCCATTATCTAATCTATCCATCTATCATCCATCCATCCATCCAGCTTCAAGAGGAACCTCAAGACCCACCTCTTCCAACAAGCCTACAACCTACAATAGCCCTCAGCCCAGTAGACCACTGCGCAACCAGCTCTGTCCTCACCTATTGTACCATCACCCATTCCCTGTAGACTGTGAGCCCTCGCGGGCAGGGTCCTCTCTCCTCCTATACCAGTCTGTTTTGTACTGTTAGTGATTGTTGTACGTATACCCTCTCTCACTTGTAAAGCGCCATGGAATAAATGGCGCTTATAATAATAAATAATAATAATAATAATAATAATAATAATAATCCATCCATCTATCATCTATCCATCCATCCATCTATCATCTATCCATCCATCTATCCATCCATCCATCTATTATTACCCGTCCACTATCTACCCGTCTATCCGTCTATTATCTATCCAGCCGTCTATTATCTATCCAGCCATCTATTATCTATCCAGCCGTCTATTATCTATCCAGCCGTCTATTATCTATCCAGCCGTCTATTACGTATGCATCTATTATCTATCTATCTATTATCTATCTATCCATCTATTACCTATCCAACTATTATCTATCCATCTATTATCTATCTATCCATTATCTATCCATCTATCATCCAATCATCTATCCATCTATTATCTAACTATCCATCTATTATCTAACTATCCATCTCTCTATCTCTCTATCCCTCTATCCCTCTGTCTTTTATCTATCTATCTATCATTCTAGCTATCAGAAGGAAATTACACTTTTTTTTTTAATGTGCTATATTGCATTGAATGCATTAAAACACATGTACCAACCTGCGGCAAAACCACGGCAAACCGCGGTAAAACTGCATGCGGTTTTCGGGCGCTGTTTGCCGTGGTTTTTTTACCGCGGGTGAGGTAATCTTTCAGACCCTGCGGAATTTTCTTAAGAAAATTCCATTTTACAGTGCGCACAGGGCCTAACTCTTCAATATATCTCAGAGCTTATCTTTGCACTGCGTATCTTTGATACATTATATGCTTATGTACCTTATGTTAGAGATTGAAATTAAATGAAATTATGTATATTCTCCTCACGTCTTTTTTGTATATACTCACAAGATGACGCGTTTTGTAATTTCATTTTCTACTTTCAAAATTTTTATAGCACCTTGTGTTTATCGAACTATTATACATAAGAATATTTTGTGATAACATTATTACGGAGTCTATGCTGTCATATTGTTTAATTTTATCATTTTGTAGTACTGAAGGTCCTTCTTGACCTAAACATGTTTGATTTGGGATTGCAAGCACTTTATAATAAAAATCTCGATTTGTTTCACCATTTTGAATGCGGCCACAACATTTTGAAATTATGCTTGTGCTTTAGGTTCCCCCCCCTCCCCCCGTGCATTCCCCACCCATTTCCATTTTTTATGGTATTTTTTTGCAGGATGGGTCACAGTTTTTATTTTATTTTATTGGAGAACATATTACATATATATGTTTTGTAATCATTACCAAATATGTATTTTAATTTTTATGTGAAATGTTTATGCGCAAAATTTTATATTTAAGGCCAATTATATCAATGAAGATCAGAACTGTATTGTTAGATACTGTTTGTCCTTATTCGCTGTGTAATGAATGGCCTTTTTGTTTCCCTTTCAAACTTGCTAACCATGCTGTGGTGCAGTGAACACATGGAAACAGCGTGGGTGGGGAAAAACAGTTAGGGCTGCTTCTCACTTGCGAGTTTCTCGCAGTAGAGCAATGCGAGAAAAACTCGCATTGGAATCGGACACATGTTAGTGAATGATTCAGCTCTCATCTGCGATTTTTTTCTCAGTCCAAATCGGACTGAGAAAAAAATCGCAGCATGCTGCTTTTTTGCGAGTTTCTCGCACCATTTGTCCCAATGATTTCCTATGGAAGGGGATTAAAAGTAGGATCACACACGCGCACCAGCGTTCACATTTGCGAGTGTGGCAGTAACTTCGCTCATTAAATATTCAACAGATGAATGTGACATCACATTCCCAAAGGTAAATTAAATGACACATGTGTAATAGCTTTTATATAATTAAGATGTTGCAGGAAACTAGCATCGCAAACGCGACACACACGCGAGCAAAAAGCATCGCACTTGCGTTGCACTCGCACCTAACGTGAACTAAAATCAGCCGAGTATTTTTCAGCCCAGTCGGACCGATTTTACTCGCATAGATGTGTTTCCAGCCTTACAGGGGTTTTCCAATTGAAGGGAACCAATCACCAGCAATTTTGTATATAACCTAAAGCCTGTGCTATACTGGCACTATCAGGCTGATTCTCTACATAAATTTAGTGGTCAGCTCAGATGTTCAGGTTTTGAAATCCAAGAAAGTAAAGTTTAAAAAAACAGCAGCTACTCTTTACTTCCTCCGTGGCTCAGGAGATGCCGTATCATCAGATCATGTTACTGTATGGTCAGACAGAGCCATAGATGGCAGGAACACATAATCCTATATATCTCAGCACAGAAATTTAAAAAAAAAAAAAAAAAAAAAAACACATCCAATTCTGTAAATTCTTTTCTTCCAAGATCTTTTGATTAAATGAACTTTGTTAAAGGGAACCAATCACCAGGATTTTTGTATATAACCTAAAGCCAGTGCTATACTGGCACTATCAGACTGATTCTAAACATACCTTTACTGGTCAGCTCGGATATTTAGGTTTCTAAATCCAAGAAAGTAAAGTTTATAAAATCGGCAGCTTCTTGATTGACAGGAGCTGAGGAGCAGATAATATCTGGGGGGGAATATTCATAGTTACTCCCTCCCACTGTTATAACTAGCATAAGTAAATTTCTGTGCTGAGCTATATAGGATTATGTGTTCCTGCCGTGTACTGTTAATGGCCGTGACTGACCATAGAGTAACATGATCTGATGATACGGCATTTCCTGAGCCACGGAGGAAGTAAAGAGTATGCAGACATTACAGTATAGGATCGCATGGGAACATTTATATTAAAAAAAAAATAAATAAAAAAAAAAGGACGGGGAAATGTTTTAAGTCACAGCAAAAAAAAAAAAAAAAAACCAGGTATGATCCCGTGCTGTAATGTCTTTACACTTTTTTGCAGGAGCTGTAGTATGATCAGATCATGAATCTAGTTTATAAGATTCTCTCAGCACAGGAATCTATATTAGATTATATCATACACACACACACACAGTGTCTCCACACCCATATCCTGCTGAGAACGGCGGCATCTATAGGCATAGGAGTGGTGTCTAGGTATAGTAAAGTAGCCATGCGCTACACAATGAAACCACCTATAGCACCACCTGGTGGAAAACAACTGAATTAGCATTTTTATCTCAAAAACAGAACGAAATACAGAAAAAAAGTGAATTACAAAGTTGTAGTGCATCATCAATTCAATACGAATCGACACCTTGCATACAGAAAAGCTATGATTAGAACGTGTAAAGCGGGGAATTACCCTATTATGCAAATAAGTGTGCATCGGCATACCTGAAAAAATACTGTAGACTGCTAATAGTACATACTGTACAGTAAATGGGATTGTTCAAAGGGTTGCCCAACAGACCTCTTGTCACGCTGTTCTCTCCAGCGTGACTCATCCGTGTTTAAAAAAATCTCCTCTCTCCCACCTTTTTGTAGTTTATGTTCTTTATTTCATTTATTGAGTAAAGCATCGATTTGTGTACATTGTCACTAATACAGTATTTTGTTGTTGTTTTATGATTTTTGGCCAATTCATTTAAGCCGTTTTAATTTCCCATCCGATGTAATTATTGAGGGGGACATGTCTTTCCTATCCATCCCCCTTGGTTACGATTCCCATTAGTGAGCTTAGTGACAGTTAAGTGCTCTATTAGTTCGCGTCTCACAACGTCTCCATTTTGGAGATCGCAACCATACGTACGTGTGTTTTACACATTCTAATCATAGCCTTTCTGTATGTAAGGTGTCGATTTGTATTTAATTGATGATGCACTACAACTTTGTAATTCGCTTTTTTTCTGTAGCTCGTTCAGTTTTCGATATAAAAATGCTAACTCAGTTGTTTTCCACTAGGTGGCGCTATAGGTGGTTTCATTGCGCAGCGCATGGCTACTTTACTATACCTAGACACCACTTCTATGCCTATAGCTGCCGCCGTTCTCAAGTTAATGGCGGTGGACAGGATATGGGTGGACACACTGTACATACACACACACATATATAAATATATATAAATATATTATATATATATATATATATATAAATAATTACACATAAGTTCCACAATTGGCTATGTTTAAAAAAAAAAATATATATATATATATATAAAAATATATATATATATATAAATATATATAAAAATATATATATATATAAATATATATAAAAATATATATATATATATATATATATATATATATATATATATATATATATATATATATATTTATAAATAATTACACATAAGTTCCACAATTGGCTATGTTTAAAAAAAAAATATATATATATATATATATATATTTTAAACATAGCCAATTGTGGAACTTATGTCAAGATCTATTGATTGAAATGAACTGTAAAATTAACTGTTTGTGGAAAAAACCTTTAACCAATGAAAAAAATCCTAAAAATTCTTAAAATGCTCCCTTTAAATTCACAAGTTTGTTAAACATTGTGTGTAATGAATACTGACTTGATGTTGGTGTTGCAGATACCTTCTTTACAGTGCTCACTTTTATACATCTTACCTTTAGAATAGTGCATTTTATTTCCACCACTGTCCTTTTGTCGAGCAACTGCCATAGCTATGCCAACTGGTGGAATTCGAACTTCCACTTCCCCCTGTAAATGTAATGAATCCTTGACTTTATCCTTCGTGTTTTCAGGTCTATCTGGATCTTTTTTTACCGCTTTCTGTGACAAGCTGTGTACTTTAATATCTTTTAATTGAGTTTCATTTAACTTCATATTACCAAGACCACCAAAAGGACTTTTTCTGCCACTACAATGCCAAGAAGCAGTTTCTTTTTCAAAGTTTCCACTATAGGAAATAAGATTTTGCATGGCAGAGCACTCACAAGGGCCAGATAAATCTGTGGATTCTATGTTGGTTTTTCTAGCACCCAAAGTTTTAGCTTCAATACAAAGTTTAGTTATTTCCTCTTGTCCTGTGCTTATTTGGGTGTGTTGTGCTGCTAAAGAAGGAATCTGTAAATTGGAAATATTACTGGTTTTTAACTGCGTTACATTTTCTTCTGGATGCTTCACAACATTTTCGGCATCTTGTTGATGGGAATCAAATACAGACATCTTGCATGTTTCTTTCATACAATTTTCCTCCCCACAATGAAGAGGATCATCATTAAAGGCAAATATTTTTTTCTCAAAAGAGACCTTGCTATAATTCTTTGGAAGAGACCCTGAAACCCCTTGACCTTTTAAGGAGGAATTACAGCAAATCACAGATCCTTGCTCTCGATTACCATTTGGTCTTTTTGTTTCTTTTACCAATAACTCTTGAGAAATAGGAGAATGTAAAAACTGTGCCCTTTCCTCGGGATTTCTCATTTTTTTTCCAATAGGGTTTCTTGCTTGGATGCCAATATGTATACGATTGCCATGTTCATCAGAAGCAGAATCAATAACCGAAAAATTTGATGCTAATGTCTTTATCTCATTGGTAGGTTCCTTGGCATGCTGGATAATGCTGTACATGGAAGGGCTGACAGTCTGAGCAGGTGGAGTGGAGGCTAATTTACAGAAATCGTTTGCAGAGTGAGAGGACTGACACGTGCATTGTGGACTCACATTTTTATCTGGTGTCACAATGGAATCTCTAAATTTACATTGATTGGAGATCTGGCACATAGATCTTATATTGTCATCACATCTACTAGGTTGTTTGATATATTTATTGTCTGCAGAGGTAATAGGTATGGAGCATGATTCTCCACCATAACTACTCAAAAGTGACATTTGGAGGGGTTTGGCCTTTGTTTCAACATTTCCCGACCAGCGGTTTTTAATAAAATCTGATGTAAATGAAGAATGTTCCCCTTGTTTAGGTAATCTATGAAGGGTCATTTTCCTCTTCTCCTTTTCAGCTTTAAAGTCCAGCTCACGGTCACTTACGTCACTAGATTGTCTGTCTTCTGAAAATCTTCTATCTTTTTTTGCTGTGATCTGTAGGGAAGGAGTAAGAAAGATTTCACTTCTGAAAACTTCTTCTTTAGTATCTTTAGAAGTCTCCTTTGAATTTGTAAGTGAATGACAAACTGGACCATTTTCATGCAAGCTCTGTGTTGGATTAGCTGAGGACTTTAAAACAGATATTTGCGGAGGATATGTTGACTGATGACCAACAGGGCAAAACCCATCTAGGAAAAAAATTAAAATGATATATAAGCAAGAAAGCATGTATTTTAGGCTGACAGGATCTCTTTTCATTATGTGTAAATTATATACAAAGAAAATAGACAGCAAAGTCCCTATGAGACATTGATATGACAGATTGGTACAACCCATTTGCAACACCTTTCTAACTAGATTTCCGTAGTCTTAATACTTTAATATAGTACTTTCAATTGTAAGAAAAAAAAATTAAGTACTGTAAAATCTTCAACATGCTTTATGTAGATATGGTTTAAGAGTCTTCAGTTTCAGCGGTATACATACTGCCTTAGGTTACGTACATTACATTAAAAAGGTGGTCCACTACTCAGACAAACACTTCTTAATCTGAGTTTCATCCTTGTAAAATAATAACACTGTCATTCACCTCCGATGCCGGCACTGGCTTTCCCAGGCATTGCCTGACATTATGTCAAACAACTCCTGCAGCCTATAAAGGCTAGCTCCACAAGGCCAGTCACATCATGTCACACGATACCTGGGAGAAACAGCACTAACACCTGAGATGAGTATACGGGTTTGTGCACACGCAAGGCATGTGGTGCAAAAATGTCTGCACCATCTCTGCATTTCTTCTCAGAAAAAATGCTGCGGAAAATAGGTACATTTTGTTTATTTTTTTTTACATGCATTTTTGTTGCAGTTTATCCCCACACTTATCAGTATAAGTGTAATCTGCAGCAAAAAACGCTGGAAAAATTGACATGCTGCAGATTTAACATTTAACGCTGATGCAAATCTGTAAGAAAAAATAGGCAATCTGTGCATTGGACTTCAGTATTCTCATTCACTTTGGACTTTGAGATCTCATTTTATTGTTCTATTGAAAAAGTTCTTCTGTTCTTCGTCTATCAAATTGTCAGTAATAGATTTGAACAAATACGCAATCTCACTGACTAAAGGCCACGTCTCACTAAGCAACATCGCTAGCAACATCGCTGCTGAGGCACGACTTTTGTGACGCAACAGCGATGTTCCTAGTGATGTTGCTGTGTGTGACATCCAGAAACAACCTGGCCCCTGCTGTGAGGTCGCTGGTTGTTGCTGAATGTCCTGGACCATTTTTTAGTTGTTGCTCTCCCGCTGTGAAGCACACATCGGTGTGTGTGACAGCGAGCAAGCAACAACTGAATGTGCAATGAGCCGGCTTCTGTGGACGCTGGTAACAAAGGTAAATATCGGGTAACCAAGAAGCCCTTTCTTTGGTTACCCGATATTTACCTTCGTTACCAGCATCCACCACTCTCACGCTGTCAGTGCCGGCTCCCTGCTCCCTGCACACATAGCCACACTACACATCGGGTAATTAACCCGATGTGTACTCTGGCTAGGAGTGCAGGGAGCCAGCGCTAAGCGGTGTGCGCTGGTAACCAAGGTAAATATCGGGTTGGTTCCCCGATATTTACCTTAGTTATCAAGCGCAGCATCGCTTCCACACGTCACTGCTGGCTGGGGGCTGGTCACTGGTTGCTGGTCAGATCTGCCTGTTTGACAGCTCACCAGCAACCCGTATAGCGACGCTCCAGCAATCCCTGCCAGGTCAGGTTGCTGGTGGGATCGCTGGAGTGTCGCTTAGTGTGACGGTACCTTAAAGGTCGCTTTACATGCTACAACATATCTAACGATGTGTCGGCGGGGTCACGTCGTAAGTGACGCACAGCCAGCATCGTTAGTGGTGTTGTAGCGAGTGACAGCTACGTGCAACTGTGATTGAACGTAAAACCGTTCATCGCATACAAGTAGTTCCATTCCTAAATATTGCACGTCCGGTTGTTCAATGTTCCCGAGGTAGCACACATCGCAGTGTGCGACACCCCGGGAACGATGAACAGATCTTACCTGCGTCCCGCGGCTCCAACCGGCAATGCGGAAGGAAGGAGGTGGGCGGGATGTTTCTACAAATTGAACGTGCAGCACATACGATGGGGGCGTGTCACATCGCATACGATATCGTATGCTTAATTGAAAGGTGTAAAGCAGGCTTAATACATTTGAAGCATAAACAAATACCTTACATTTTATCAGATCGTGTAGTTTTACCTTTTTCTAAGTGGTGAAAAAAATGTCAGAAGTTTTTTCAAAAAAAATAACCGAGCTTGTGTCTCCATTTTCCGAGACCCGTAGCGTTCTCATTTTTTGGGATCTGGGGCTCAGTGACTGCTTACTTGTTTGCATCCTGAGCTGACAATTTTAATTATACTATTGTATTGTAGATGATATTGATTTCATCTGATACACCATTGTTAGTTACAATTTTGAATGGAAACTCCAAAACATGCAATATATCAAGAAAAACTGAGTCATATTCCAAGAATGTGAATAAAAAATTATCTTTATTGAACAATCATTAAAAGTCCAAAATATAAATATAAATATAAAAGGTAACGACAACATAGAAAGGGGAAGATAAAGTGCAGGGAAAAGGGCAAGCATGTACCACGGGATACAAAGGTAAGTCTTGGAGCACAGATGAATAAATGTATATATTGCACAAGCCCATGGAAAGAGTAGTTGGAGAAAAGTGCAGATATAAATATGTCTAGTCAAATTAATAATATTGCACTATGCCACATTAATTAGGAGGAAGCCATGTCAATAAATGACCAAACCATGTGTATAATCCTACATAGCCACATATCCTAACAGATGTAAAGATATAGTGTGGTATCCAGTGTGCAATACATGAGTAAATGTGTGACAGGTAATATAATACCAATCACTAGAGGGCAAATTAAATGCAGTAGTGTAAAGGTAGATCTCGCTCATTGATAGTAAAGATACCAGCTGGTAGATGCTGTCCAGGGGCCCCGACGCGTGATTCGCGTTGGGCTTCCTCGGGGGGCCATGCAAAAGCTGTGTGCCAAGGGCTTTATATATCCCAATATACCCGTGGGGTGAATATCGCTGCTAGCATATCTGTGACGCCCTGGACTAGCCAGGTAAGCCCTTGCACAACACCCATCCCCTAATAAGGTGACACCAGCCAACCAACAAAACTCTAGTCACCTCCCTCAGGGTTTGATGTTCACACCAGGGGGGCGGAGCCAGGCGGTTGGCCACGCTCACCATGGAGTTTACAGGCCCTGAGGCAGGAAAAAGCCGAGTAGTCTGTGATCGATTTGTGGAGTGGAGGAGTAAAGTTCAAGTGCAGACCTGTGTGCAGGTCTGCCACAGTCTAACACCGGGTGCTGGGTTGGAGCCCAGTCACCTTTGGCTAGGAGACAGACAGTGGTGGATATCTGCAGGAGCTGGGAAGACAGCCAGGTGGAACCGTAGGTAACCGGGACAGGGTAGTGGCCCGCCGGTACCAAATCGGGGAACCGACTGGAAACCGGAGCACACGTGGGGGTACTCAGACCCTGAAACGCGGTCCCGAAACTACTGGACCCAGTTAATTAACTGATTGAGGTCTGGACTTTAGGTCCTTTCCCACCTAAGTCCCGAAAGAAGGCAACAACCCACCGATTCCGGATAATGGCCACCGCTCAGACCAAGAGATCCAAAGGGCCAAGACCTGCGGGCAAACGGGCTCTCCCAACACGTAACGCTGGGGAGCGGACTCCCGTTGCTGATGCACGGGCTGCCCACAGCTACAGAAGGTGCAGGAGAAAGGCGAACACTACCAACCCGTTTAGGGGACAAGAAGCAGCCGGCTGCGGGCACTGATCATCATACTTTTGGTTTACCAGAGACTCCCGTGTATCTGTCAGAGTGAGTACCACTGTGCCCTCGGGCTACGCATCGTCCTGCCCCGCCGGGCACAGACATCGCATTCACCAAATTGGGTCCCGGGGCCACCACCCCTGCCCACGGAGGGGTTAACACCAAAAGCTGCATCAACATCTTCCCTGGGGTGCCTAGTAAACAGCAGCGGTGG
Organism: Anomaloglossus baeobatrachus; assembly: GCF_048569485.1. NCBI lineage: Eukaryota > Metazoa > Chordata > Amphibia > Anura > Aromobatidae > Anomaloglossus > Anomaloglossus baeobatrachus. Next base: position 183,683,162 of record NC_134359.1, read on the forward strand.
TGCCTACATTCACCACAACCCGTGGGTGGCGTCACGAACTTTAATCTAAAAACCCCCTTCAAAGCGCCAGCGCCTTGCAGAGCGAAGTGACCCTCGGTCCGGAGGCGCTCGAGCCACCGACACACGATCCCGGATCCGAGCGGCTCGGCTGTGGCCGAGCGCGGGGCGGTACACATGCGCAACGCGAACGGACGTCGTAGACATCACTTCTAGCTTCACGATGATGACATGGCCTCCTCGTAATATATGTGGCATAGTGCACAATATTATTAATTTGACTAGACATATTTATATCTGCACTTTTTTCCAACCACTCTTTCCATGGGCTTGTGCAATATATAGATTTATTGATCTGTGCTCCCAGACTTACCTTTGTATCCCGTGGTACATGCTTGTCCTTTTCCCTGCACTTTATCTTCCCCTTTCTATGTTGTCGTTACCTTTATATTTATATTTTGGACTGTTAATGATTGTTCAATAAAGATAAATTTTTTTATTCACACTCTTGGAATATGATTCAGTTTTTCCTGATATAATTTATCGTAGATCCAATGTTTTGACGGCCTCTTATTGTAAAGGTTGCAATGCCCACAAAAACATAAAATTCTGCTGTTTTGATTTTTTTTCTCATTACACCCTTTACCGATCAGATTAATTTACTTTATATTTTGATAGATCTGGCATTTCTGAAAGTAGCAAAACTAAATGGGTGTATTTTTGTTTTGTTTTCAAAGGGACACAAGTGAATTTTTGTTTTTTATTTTTGATATTTAAAAAAAATGTTATACACTTAATTGATTTTTCTAGTCCTCTCACAGAACTTGAAGCTGATGTACTGCGATCACATTAAAGGGACAGACATGATGTTGGAGTATGTCCAAGGTCGTGAAGGGGTTAAAGAAACGAACAAAGAATTTCCTCTTTTCTACTGATTTTGCCACATGCATCTAAAAATACTAGTAGGTGATCTAAATTTCTATCCATCTCCCTTACGCCACGTGCACACGTTGAGCATTGTGTGATTTTTTTTTACCTCAGTATTTGTAGCCAACACCAGGAGTGGAACAATCAGAGGAAAAGTATAACAGAATCCCGTGCACCACTTCTGCAATTTGTACCCTCTCCTGGTTTTTGCTTACAAATATTGAGGTTAAAAAAACCCTCACCAAATACTCAACGTGTACACGAGGCCTTACCTTTCTACCTCGTTTATCAGCTTTACTGAGAATTTTTTTTTTTAAGTGTCAAAATAAAACAGAAAATATTTAATTGCATTTAGGCTTTTGTAGGTATAATTGAAATTCCTACAAAAAAGTTTAGAGTAATGTACCTTTTTTAGGGTCAATCATACTACGTTGGCCCATTTGTGTTGATAACGGATTAACTCCACCAGTTGGCTCCAGGTGACTCATAGGTATGTAGGAATGATAAACACTTCTAGACAAGTGAGGGAAGCCTAAGAAAAGTAGAGAATATATAGCTTTACTACATCTCCATTTCAAAATGTGTAAATATTTGGAAAAATTGAAAACATTTTATCACATTGAAATCTTTGCACAATAGGGTGGAAATACATTTTATATATACTTTAATACATTATATTTACTTTTTTTATTGAAGGCTGTACATTTTATTTCTTCTTGTAGTGTAAAGGTAGGTCTGCTGGGCTATGGGCAGTTTGTCCAAATGTGATGATCTGTGTATGTAAATAATCAAAATATAGATGTCGTTGCATAATTATCTGTGTGTCTATATGACAATCGCACAGATGCCATAATATGATTCTAAGATGTGTGTACAGTAAGATGTTAATGGAGATAACGAAGACAGAATGCACAATGAACAAAGAGGTATTCATAAACATACTGAGAATTTTATAATCATGATTTTCTCACCAGCTGCAATAAGGGATGTAACATGTGGGATGATCACTCCATGTTCTTGCTTCAAGGTCGAAGTCGAATGTTGTATTGTATAATCACAAGTCTTTTTAATACACGAGTGAGAAGTGAACTTTTACTTAAACGATGAACACGTATCATTGTCTGATTCATTAATATCTGTGCAGATTTGATTTGAACTCCACCTCAGTGACCCAAAACAACGAGAGACCCCATTTGTGGTCTCACCTAAATTCCCAACCTTGCTAGCTGGCGCCCATTTCGTGGGGCCCTTAAAAGGAAGCACTGCCATTCCTGGACGCACAGATATCTTGGACGTCACGGACTGAGATATCCCTCTGCTCCAACCAGGCTGATCACCTACAACCTCAGTAAGTGTTACATACTGTGTATTCACTACCAATGTGGTTGTTCTTGGAGAGGAGAGGGTGACGGGCTGTGTGTCCTTATCGGTTCTTAAAAAGGTACCCGATTGGGACTCAGGGGTGGTGCCTGCTGGGGCCCAGCAGCACGATCCCAAGCCTGACGTGTGGATCGATAGTGTCACACGGGATCCAGAAGACGGATGTTAGGAAAAAAGGTGGTGGCCGGATATAGCCATTTAGACTGAGCCGGTCTGTAATTAAAGCCGCGGGGGGGAGGGTACAACAGTGATCAGAAATAGGGATTAGGATAATATATTGATATATTTCCCGCTGTTTTTGGAAGATCAGTGGCCTAATTTTTAGCGAGCTGTGTGACCAATTTTGGGAGATATATAGCTGAGGGAGCAGCTAGTATAGTTGTGAACGTTTCAGTGCCGGCTGGACTGTGACGTGCACCATATAGTCATAAATTAGTGTAATCTGATCACCACCAAGGTAGAAATAATGATTAAGCGGGGAAGACAGAAAGTTAAGAAACCTGAGGATTCATAGAATGTGTTGGAATTAGTGATAGAAAGAGAGGGGAAGAAAGCTGTGCGTCATGCCTTGGAGATTTTCAAAGCGTTAGGATTACCGAAAGGAGGCCGGCTACAGGCGTCTCAGTGGGCAGCAGCACTGGAAGCAAAAAAGAGCAAATTAAAAAACATGGAATTATCATAGTTTCTAAGGTTGAAGGGAGACTCTAAGTCCATCTAGTTCAACCCGTAGCCTAACATGTTGATCCAATTGTTGAATGATGGGGAGTTGTTTAGCAGAGTTGCGCAGACATTGCTATCCGAGGGATACGTGGAGTTAGAGGATGAGGACTCGGAGGGAAATATTATTATTATTATTATTTATTATTATTTATTATTATAGCGCCATTTATTCCATGGCGCTTTACAAGTGAAAGAGGGTATACGTACAACAATCATTAACAGTACAAGACAGACTGGTATAGGAGGAGAGAGGACCCTGCCCGCGAGGGCTCACAGTCTACAGGGAATGGGTGATGGTACAATAGGTGAGGACAGAGCTGGTTGCGCAGTGGTCTACTGGGCTGAGGGCTATTGTAGGTTGTAGGCTTGTTGGAAGAGGTGGGTCTTGAGGTTCCTCTTGAAGCTTTCCACGGTAGGGGAGAGTCTGATGTGCTGAGGTAGAGCGTTCCAGAGTATGGGGGATGCACGGGAGAATTATTACGTTTTACTATAGGTTACCCAAGTCTGATGACAGCTCTGAGGGTTCTCCGGCAGGTTGTTTTGTTGCTACCCCACAGTTATGATCCGGAACCATGGAAGACCACCATAAATCATTGGTAAAAGGTGACAAGAGCATTGGCAACTAATCTGGCCGCCATCCCCTTACTAACCATCAACACTACAGGTAGCTGAGGGGTGAACTAACATTCTGTGCACCGCGAACCCAGCCGGAGAACTAGCTATCCTAAAGGAAGGAAAGATGAATAACTCTCTGCCTCAGAAAATAGATAAAGAATAGCAAGCCCCCCACATTCAAAGACTGCAGTGATATAGGAAAACACAATACACAGATAGATGATAGGATTAGCAAAAGGTGAGGCCCTACTGACTAAATAGGACAGGATAGGAAAGGGACTGATGGTGGCCAGAGAAAAACCCTACAAAAATCCAAAATCCTGATAGTACAAAAAGCCCTCAGATCGCTAGATCTGAACTCCGTCCTATACCAGGCGCTCTTGTCATACCAATGAACAGAAAGCAGGAACCATACAAATTCAAGAAGCAACAAATACATGGACCTATAGGAGCAATACTCCAAACAAAGCTACAGGGGGCTTCCCAGCTAAGAAACTGAGAGGGAAGATCCCTGCATGCAAATAAACTGACAATGACCACAGCAAATGACAAACTCAGATAAGAGCAAAATGAACAAAAACAACATAAGACAGAACCAAGCACTTATCTGGGGTAGATGTGGTCTGGAGCAGGATGAAGCAGGCTGGTGAACAAAGAACAACTGACATCCGGCATAGCCTGCTAGCAGACCAGGGTTTAAATAGGTAGAGATGGGGGCATGTCCTGGCTATGGAGGAGTGAGGACGTGTTTGTCTCAGCTCCTGCCATCGAACTACATTACTGACAATTAAACCAGCCCAAGAGCCTGGAAGAAAAGGATATGCAGCGGAGGAGAAGGGAGAGCTCCCAGGGGCACAGCTCCCAGGGGCACAGCAGAGGAGCGTCATGGACAGAGGAGAAGGGAATCAGAGGCTTCCTTACCGGGCCAAAGCAGAGGACAGCACTGCAGACATCTTCCAAGATGGAGAGGCAGGGGAAGCCCCAGCAGAGACAGAGGGAGGAAACCACCCGGGCAGTGAAGGAGAGGCAGCTGATAACCCCAGACAGCCAGCGTGCAAGGTCTTAGGTACAGGGGATCCCTGGAGCAGGGAGCATGGGTACAACCCCCACCATTGCTAATTGCAGACCTGCAGTGGGGAGGCCTCAGGAGGGGGGAGAGGTGCCCTTACCCCTGTCACAGAAGGAGGACAATAATAAATCTCAAGCAGAGGCTGTTAATGCTGCAAATGGGGAACAGGGCCCTGCTAGTGGAAATCTCCTATCTTCAGTGAGACACAGCCTGAGTCAAAGTGTGTATGATATGGAAATGCAAGCAGAGTTAAAGCCTGCCACAAGTACAATAAGATCACATGAACCAGGAGTGCTGACAGAACTTAATGAAATCAGGGCACACATCTCTTCTATGCCCACCTGAGAAGATATGGAGTCATATATAGCAAGGCTGGAACAGGCATACCGCACAGAGCTGTCGGCCCTGAGGGGGAGGTGGAAAGAGTGGACACTCAGAACCAAATACAGGCAGCTAAAATACAGAATATAGAAGACACCACTCAGGCACAAGGGGCCATTTTGGACCAACACTCCCGCCAAATACAGCATATGGTGGACGCAATGGACGATGCTGAAAACAGGGGCCGGAGAAACAATTTAAGGGTCCGGGGTTTACCAGAGTCTGTTGAACCTATGGATCTCCAGAGAGCCCTCCAAGTGATGTTTAATGAGATCCTGGGTGAACCATCAAGCCAACCCCTGGAGCTAGACAAAGTGCATAGAGCGCTTGGCCCTAGACCTACACAGAATGACAGACCTCGAGATGTGATTTGCAGGATCCACCGTTATGTCCTTAAAGAGGCCATCCTGTTTAAGCTGCGCTTTGGAGTTTCACCAGCGTACGAGGGGAGCCAAGTCCAGATTCTGCAGGACTTATCCCGTTTCACTTTACAAAGAAGGAGAGCACTGAAACCTCTCCTGGACATGCTCCGTTCGTATGAGTTTAAATACAGCTGGGGATTTCCCTTCCGCCTGCAGGTCCGACACGCGGGAAGAATGCATGTTCTTAGGAACCCGATTGAGATGCCATAGTTTGCTGCAGCCCTGGACATTCCATTGGTGCCTATAGAGGAATGGCCGGTGTTTCCAATGGGGGGGGGGGTGCTGCCCCAGATGGTGATCGGACGCGTGGCCCTCGAAGAGGAAGACCAGTCTGATGTTTGAGTTATTGGTTTACACAAACGGAAAAGACCTCAAATTTACTTAAAATATTAAACTTTATTGATATATATTAAAATTTGAATAGACACCCAGTGACACAAGGGAATATGAGGGGGGAGGAGCTAAATATATGGGATCCATATAGCACCCTATGGGATCTAGCTCCTACCAACGGAGGGTGTGACACCGTAACTGTTTTGGGCGCCCCCGTTCCACGTCGGCTTTCCCTCACTAAACCCTATAATAGTGAATTAAATTAATTACACTAAAGATGGCCAGATAGTGTTATGAGACTATGCTTGGTATAGATTAATCAAAGTTAATATCTTCCAATCATGGGAATCAACACCAACACACAAAGGATCATGTGTTGGGTCTAAAGGAAGGTAAACAACCAATTTGAACCAACCAGGACAACACATGAAACGTCATTCAGACAAATGTGATGGAGGACCTAAATGGAGGAAAACTTGTTTTCATATTCCGTCACTCAGTATCATCTCCCCTATCATAATCCATATCACGGCCATCATCCATGGAAAACCTACATTCAAAAGGTCCGCCAAAAAGACAGCGCACAGTCCGAAACAAAATGCACACATGTATTGCGTTGTGCCCATAGGCAAAAATAATCAGATGCGGCCAATTAATGATATATGAGAATGTGTAAAGTAAATATCACTATGTAGATACACAGTGAATATAGTGGCCAGCACACATGGATAAACTATATCCCAAAGATCTGCCAAATAGACAGTGCACAACCTGGATCAAACAATGTATCCATATATAGTGCAGTGCCTATAAGCAATCATAAGAGAAGATTATGGAGCCAAGAAAAACATGGTGTATAAACACCCAGGGAAAATGATTAAAATTACTTCCCTTAAGATGAACGCTCTGCAGTGCCTCGACGCGTTTCCCCTTTCAAGATGTAAGGATCATCAGGAGGCTGAAAAATCACATGTATCCAATGTGTATGGAAGAGTGATCCATAGCTGTGTGCCCTGAATTCCAGAATGTCCGGATTTACATGACGGCGCCAATCAGAGTCACATGGACAAGGCAGCCAATCAACATCAAGGGCTACTCTGTCCCTAAGAATCAACTGCGCATGTATCCTGCAAACTGGACACAAGAGGTCCCAGGGTCCTCACTGCGCAAGTGTACGTGTGCAGCGATAAAGACAACCTATCTAAAATTTCCATTGTGCCGGCAAGGGGCGGTAACCTAGACGTCATGATGGTGACGCTGCCTGTACACACGCCCAGCCGTGCGGTGCCGCCCCCAGTAACGTGTCATAGGTCATACACATGGGAGCGATGTGGAAATAGAAAAAATATAGCACTCACCAGTTGTATTGCTGTGCAGAGTACTGTTTATTAAACAGCGGAGGTTAAATGTGCGGAGAGGGCTGGTGGGGAGAGGGAGTGAACGCCGTGGCAGACGACGGCCGTTTCGCACCTGTCCGGTGCTTCAGCTGGTCTGATTAGGTATGACATCATGTCCGTTTTATCCACATCCAAAAAAATGTGAATGATGTCAAATAATTAAAACATATATTAAAAACAACAAATACATGCAAGGCTTGAATTTCAGCAACAATTTTCAGCAAACATATATGAATATATACGGATGAAGCCAAATGCCTCTTAAATCAATCTAGAAACACACTAAGGTCATTTTTATCATTTAACCCTAGAGGGCCTGTTGCATTAAATCTCATGATATATTCCGCCTCCTTTCTTAGTAACGTTTTATGCGTATCACCCCCCCTGGCATTAGGCTCAACCAATTCTATCCCTGCAAAGGACAATACATTACAATCAGAATTGTGATATTCTTTTACATGGTTAATTAACCTAGTTGCCCCTATTCCACTATAAATGGAGTTCCTATGCTCTCGGAATCTTACAAAGAGCTGTCGTATCGTCTTCCCAATGTAAAAATATTGGCACGGGCAGAAAATCACGTAAACAACCATTTTGGTCCTACAGGTTATCAAGTGCCGCACATAATGTGAATGGCCACCAATTATAAAGGAATTACCCGTCATGTGAAAACTGCAAAACGAACAGTTTCCACATCTGTAATTACCTATAGGACCCTCCTGGTGTAACCAGGTTTTAGGAGGTACATACCGTTTTTTGACTCTGATACACTGATACACCTTCAATTATGTGCCAATTTTTATTTATGATTGTTTTGATCATCCGATCCATCGGGCCATATTTGAAGTTGAAAATGAAACGATCCAATTTTTTAGCAGGTGTAATGCTCTGATTTACGCTGGAAATATTTAAGGTTAAGGTTGAATAGAATCACGAATAATCCTGATACTTTCGTTGCACAGAAGAATGATCTTAAACAAAGGTTTTTAGAAAGGGGGTATCCCTCCAATCTCATTAATTCTATGCAAAAACAAGCCGAATGTAAGATTCAACATGAGAAAAATATTTCCAGCGTAAATCAGAGCATTACACCTGCTAAAAAATTGGATCGTTTCATTTTCAACTTCAAATATGGCCCGATGGATCGGATGATCAAAACAATCAAATAAAAATTGGCACATAATTGAAGGTGTATCAGAGCTTAGGGAAATGGCCCTCAATAAACCCCTAATAACGCACAGAAGATGTAAAAATATTGGTGATATTATAGTCAAAAAACGGTATGTACCTCCTAAAACCTGGTTACACCAGGAGGGTCCTATAGGTAATTACAGATGTGGAAACTGTTCGTTTTGCAGTTTTCACATGACGGGTAATTCCTTTATAATTGGTGGCCATTCACATTATGTGCGGCACTTGATAACCTGTAGGACCAAAATGGTTGTTTACGTGATTTTCTGCCCGTGCCAATATTTTTACATTGGGAAGACGATACGACAGCTCTTTGTAAGATTCCGAGAGCATAGGAACTCCATTTATAGTGGAATAGGGGCAACTAGGTTAATTAACCATGTAAAAGAATATCACAATTCTGATTGTAATGTATTGTCCTTTGCAGGGATAGAATTGGTTGAGCCTAATGCCAGGGGGGGTGATACGCATAAAACTTTACTAAGAAAGGAGGCGGAATATATCATGAGATTTAATGCAACAGGCCCTCTAGGGTTAAATGATAAAAATGACCTTAGTGTGTTTCTAGGTTGATTTAAGAGGCATTTGGCTTCATCCGTATATATTCATATTTGTTTGCTGAAAATTGTTGCTGAAATTCAAACCTTGCATGTATTTGTTGTTTTTAATATATGTTTTAATTATTTGACATCATCCACATTTTTTTGGATGTGGATAAAACGGACATGATGTCATACCTAATCAGACCAGCTGAAGCACCGGACAGGTGCGAAACGGCCGTCGTCTGCCACGGCGTTCACTCCCTCTCCCCACCAGCCCTCTCCGCACATGTAACCTCCGCTGTTTAATAAACAGTACTCTGCACAGCAATACAACTGGTGAGTGCTATATTTTTTCTATTTCCACATCGCATGATTTGCTATCTATGGATATAAGCACCCCGATGTTTGCTTCTAGCCTCTGAATACGAGACTTTTTCCTGTATTGGACATAATGGCTTGCTATATGCTAAGTAGTGCCCTGGAATTTCTCCTTCACTTCTGATTGATACACATGGGAGCTTATGGAGGTTTGCCCGTGCATGCGCATTTATAAATAAATATTCAGACTAATATAATGCCTGAAGTGACAGCGCGTGAGGCGGGGGCACAATTTAGAGGAAGGTATTAGTACAGGCCAATCTGCCCATACTTTAGAAGGTGGCCATATGGATTGAAAAGGTATCGATGCATAAGGGGCAAAAAAGAGACAAATCGATAGCGCCACCTTATGTGCACTCCTAAAGTTAATGACCACGTCTTCCAATAATACCCTGCCGCCCCTGGAAAAATGACAGGAGCTCTACATATAAAAGCAGGCATCCGCTGGTCTACACCTGTAAGCCCATGATCAGGCTTATATGTAAGCTGTGTGTCTAAAATATCACCCCAAATACCATGGGTCAAAGGGGATTATGTATAATATATGTAACCCAAGAGCCATACGGATCACCCCAACATATATAACCCTCATTGTAAATGGAGAACCATTTCAAAAAACGTATAAAGGATGTTTGAAATGTATTAGGAGCAAAACCATCAGTATTTGCAATCAGGATGCCATCCAAATCCCACTCATATGGCCAACCCTCGATCTTTTCATGAGGAGGCATCAAGAAATAATATTAAAAAGTGTTTGGGGTAGCTTAATGGCATTTAATAATGGCATCAAAGAGGTACACCCATTGTGGTAAGACACACACACAACCTACACATCTATTTATTTACTTAATAACCACAGAATTTTCTATGCAGACCCACTTATATGTGGATCCCATAGCAAAATTAATTGGGAGGCCTATGCACAACGAAAGGTGATTGAGTGGTTGTCACATAAGTATACAAGCAACGACCCTATATTAGCCAGAAAAGATGAACAAATATGTAATTAATATGTAATTAAAACAGTTGATTCAAAAGGGACAGAGCATAACTCCCATGACAAACGGTGAACCTAAAAATAAAGGTATCTGCAATCCGTAAACTCCGATCTCTTCTCGGGGCAATGACGGAGGAGTTTCCTATCGGGACAATAGCATTAATCATTATGTTATCATTATTTATTTAACATTGATATTTCTCATTCTTTTCTCCTTTAAAACCAATGGAAAACATCATTAGCTAGCAAAAAGGGTGACGCGTATTAGGAAGAGGAGGGGTCAATCTATACTGCCGTCATATTAGAGAAAGGGGGAATATGTCAATCTATCATTTAGGCCCAACGGGGCTTGTGTCTTAAGATAGTAAATCCATCGACTTTCTCTCTGTAAGATCCTTTTGTCCACATCACCACCTCTGGGTCCAGGTTTTATGACTTCCAGAACCACAAACGAGATTGCTTTGTTGTTGCCCTGGTGGAACTCCCAGACGTGTCTGGCCAGGGGTGTATCTCTCTTATGTTTAATATCCCCCAGATGTTCACCGACACGTCTGCGCAACATCCTCGTGGTTTTGCCCACATAGTTTAGTCGGCATTTGCAGAGGGTGTGAATGTCCTGACTGAACTTTTGGAAGAGTGTGAGCGAGACAGAAGTTGGGGACCTTTTACAGCACTTAAAAACAAGAGCCATAGATTACCGCCATCAAATGAACTTTCAAGTATTGATGTGAAGCCCCACAGGTGTTGTATCGGTGCATACCTTCAGGGACTCCACGTAGCTGGTGCTGGTCACAGGTAGGGAATCTTCGGTTTTGATCGTGACGCCACTCTCAGTATTGCGGTCAGTGGGGACCGCCACTGCAGGTTAGGGGACGCCTGGGGCTGATGGTGGGTGCAGTCGGATGTAGTAGCCTCCTGAGAGTGAGGCAAGCCCCAGGGCCCTGTGTAGGTTTGTAGTACCACAAGTCGCAGAATGACCACACAGGCAGGATGTCTTTTAGGGTTTTTACTCACATTTGATGGCAGGGTGAGTAACCCGGGCGTAGCTGGGATGAACCAGATGGGAACCAGGTATCCTTCAGGCTGACTTTATGAGGGTGACTACTGACTCGCCTTCCTTAGCCCTTGGTGGTTTGGGGTGACCCCGACTTTGAGTCCCTATGGGGGTCGCCCAGGGAAGATGCTGCAGCCTCTCTCCCCCTTTTGTTTGCCGTTTGCTTGTTCCCCGGACCAGGCCACTCCAGCTGCTTGCCTCCTGTGACCTATGGGCCCTCACTGCGGTTACGTGGCTGCGGCTTTTGTGGTGTTGTGGTGTGGGCTTTGAGAGCCCCACACCGGCAGGTTTAGCAGAAGAAAGCTGGATCTATCTTCGCTTCGGGATCTGCCGCCCGGTTGGGCCTGGTGCTCTCTAGCAGTCTCCTTACTTCCCACTCCGTGCTTTCTCTCTAGCTGAAGCTGGCTTTCAGGTAGCACTCCTAGTTGACCGTTCTCCCCCGTCAGTAGCCACTGCGCGGGCGCTGTTAGACAGCATCAACCCCACAGGTCTGCTCCTCACTGAGCCCTATGGAGTTCTCTTCTAACTGACTCACTGCTCCTCCTCTCCTGTTCTTGCCTACGCCACCTAGCAACCAGACTCTCCACCACACCCCTTGAGAGGAGATGGAGGCTTTTGACCCCCTGCCACTATTCCAGTGGAGGTATAGGCTTTGCCCCCTCCTGGGATCCCCAGGGGTCCTCTCAAAGGTACATGTGTGAGACCTGATCACTATGCGCCTGTGTTCCACACCCCGGTCAGCCATCTGGATTACCTGTATTGTACTGTCCCCAGCATGGGTGCAGTACTCAGTGGTGCCTGACCAGGTCAGGGGCGCCACATTCCCCCTTAGTTATCACCAGCACGTCCTCGGGCTGCAAGACAACATTTTAAAATGCATAAAACAGTAAAACATGTAAAACATTTAAAAACACCAGGTACCATACATCACCACCCTCCACCCACAAGTCCGTTAACCCACCCAAAACCCTTTCACGTTGGCCGCGGCTTCAGCCACTTCTGGCAGGATGTAGAGGCGGCTTACATGGGCTGGTGGTTTCAGGGTATACCTGGCCTGGTGGATCCGCGCCTTCAGCCTCTTCTGGCAGGATGCAGAGGCGGCCTCCACAGTTGGTGCTGACCAGGTACCCTCTTTGTGGTGGTGAGCCAAGGCCCCATAAACAGGCGTGCTCTCTGGTTGCAGGTGAGCCAAGGCCCTATATACGGACGGGCTCCTCCTGGTTGCAGACGAGCCAAGCCCCTAAACAGGCTGGCTCTGGTGGCGGTGGTGCCCTCTGGTGTAACTATTTACACTGCGAGAGTTTGTGGCTATAGCCAGTTCATAGCCTTAAGGTTTATTTCTCACAATAGTTTTTGTGGGCACATTACTTGAACTTGAGAACGTTGCAAACAAACTTTTCAAAACTTCAACTGGTCAAAACAGGAACTTCTCTTCTTTACTTTACTTTACTTTACTCTACTCCTCTTTACCAGGGCTTGAGCCTGTATGGCTGCGGCACCTGCTGCTTTCCTGCTCTTTGTCGTCGTCTGTGGTCGTCTCATCCGTAGGTTCTTTTTCTCTGCTTTGTCTTCCTTCTCTTTCTTTAGGACTTTGTGTTACGTCCAGAGCATACAATCCTCTTTCACCTTGGTGCATAGTAAACTGGACTGAATCTCCCATCTTTAGATTTCTGCCAGGGTGTCCTCTAGGCAGATGAGCTCTCACATCTCTTCTGTTGACAAATATCCCTTCTTTGATACCAGGTGCTACGATGAATCCATATCCACTTCTCAGATTGAAATCCTCCACTACTCCTCTGAAAAGGGGTCCTCTGGCCTGGGCTTTGGACCTTCTCAGGGCTCGTTTTTCTTGCAGGTCTCTGGCGGTGACTTCCCGCTGCTCTGGGGATGACGGTGCAGGGGATAGTTGCGTTCTGTTGCGGTGTGTCTTACGGGCTGGATTCTGTAGGGTGCAGCTCACAAACTCCCAGGTAAGGCTTTTGGGCAGTTCTTCTTCTGCAGATGGTGTCAGGTCTTCCTCATCCCAGCGAGAATAAGGCAGCATCTCTGGCTCTGGGTATGGCTCTGGAGTCAGCCTCTCAACCTCCTGGCCTCCTCCCCCCCTTAGTTCTTCCTGGCACTCTTTGGGTAGCAGTACTGGGGATGGACTTCGTTTTGCCGGCCCAGGTGGGGAACTCTTTGCCGTGGTTGCTGCAGGAGTTGTCGGGATACTCTTTGGGGTGTGCGGAGGGAGCATGTACCGCTCCACCATCTCCCGTGGGAACTTAGCTTCCAGGTCGGCTTTTAGCTGCCAGTATGCGGAGTCCTCACCTACCAGGGATTGCCTAGCAGGGACTTCCTGAACCTGGGGAGCCTTGTCGGCTCTGGCCTTGCAGGCCGGGGTAAATGGTACGTCAGCCTTGTCTTGGCGGGCCGCGCCTGGCATGGCGGCGGCCTGGTCTTGGCGGGCCGCACCTGTCATGGCGGCGGCCTGGTCTTGGCGGGCCGCGCCTAGCATGGCGGCGGCCTGGTCTTGGCGGGCCGCGCCTGGCATGGCGGCGGCCTGGTCTTGGCGGGCCGGGCAGGGCATCGCTGCGGCGGCCGAGATCGGCGTCGCTGTTGCGGTGGGCTCCGTGCAGGCTGGGCTAGGCGTCGCTGCAGCGTTCGGGGCTTGGCGGGCCGGGCCTAGCATGGCGGCGGCCTGGGTCAGCGTCACCCCGCAGCATGGATGAGGGTCGCGGCAGCAGCCGGATCTTTTCGGGCCGTACGGGGCGTTGCTGCAGGGACCGGGTCTTGGTGGGCCGAGCAGGGCATCGCTGCGGCGGCCTGGGCTTGGCGGGCCGCACCTGGCGTGGCTGCGGCCTGGCTCAGCGTCGCCGCGCGCCTCTTCAGGGACCGCGGGCGTGGCAGCAGGGGTCGGGGCACTGGCGCTAGCCGGGGCATCACTCGACTCACCCTCCGTTAGCAGCATCGGGGTCTGAGTTGTCACCGCCCGATCTGGCACTCGGTGCGCGGCTCTCTCCTCGTAGGCCCGAACCGCCGCGGTCATCCATAGGAACTCCTCGCGTCCCTCTCTGATCAGCCTTCCGACCCTGGCTTCCAGTTGATCGCAGAACTCGGCGAGCTCCCGACACCACCAGGCAGCGGAGCCTGGCTCTGGATCTCTGCTCTCAGACGCCATCTTCATTAGCAAGCTGCTGGCTTCTCTTCTGCTCCGCCGTCTCCGGACGCTTCCGCTCTCTTCGCTGGCAAGCTCAGAACTCTGCAGGGGATCTCTGGGTAGCCACACCTCTTCGTGGGCGGTAACTTCTCCCAGCGCGGGCTGCTGTTGTTTTTCAGCGCGCTTTTCATGGTGGCAATATGGCGGCGCTTCCAATTTTTCAAGCGGACCGCCTAGGCACATGGTCACCTGTCTGAACAGGTCTAGTCCTTATCCTGTTCGTGACGCCAGATGTGAAGCCCCACAGGTGTTGTATCGGTGCATACCTTCAGGGACTCCACGTAGCTGGTGCTGGTCACAGGTAGGGAATCTTCGGTTTTGATCGTGACGCCACTCTCAGTATTGCGGTCAGTGGGGACCGCCACTGCAGGTTAGGGGACGCCTGGGGCTGATGGTGGGTGCAGTCGGATGTAGTAGCCTCCTGAGAGTGAGGCAAGCCCCAGGGCCCTGTGTAGGTTTGTAGTACCACAAGTCGCAGAATGACCACACAGGCAGGATGTCTTTTAGGGTTTTTACTCACATTTGATGGCAGGGTGAGTAACCCGGGCGTAGCTGGGATGAACCAGATGGGAACCAGGTATCCTTCAGGCTGACTTTATGAGGGTGACTACTGACTCGCCTTCCTTAGCCCTTGGTGGTTTGGGGTGACCCCGACTTTGAGTCCCTATGGGGGTCGCCCAGGGAAGATGCTGCAGCCTCTCTCCCCCTTTTGTTTGCCGTTTGCTTGTTCCCCGGACCAGGCCACTCCAGCTGCTTGCCTCCTGTGACCTATGGGCCCTCACTGCGGTTACGTGGCTGCGGCTTTTGTGGTGTTGTGGTGTGGGCTTTGAGAGCCCCACACCGGCAGGTTTAGCAGAAGAAAGCTGGATCTATCTTCGCTTCGGGATCTGCCGCCCGGTTGGGCCTGGTGCTCTCTAGCAGTCTCCTTACTTCCCACTCCGTGCTTTCTCTCTAGCTGAAGCTGGCTTTCAGGTAGCACTCCTAGTTGACCGTTCTCCCCCGTCAGTAGCCACTGCGCGGGCGCTGTTAGACAGCATCAACCCCACAGGTCTGCTCCTCACTGAGCCCTATGGAGTTCTCTTCTAACTGACTCACTGCTCCTCCTCTCCTGTTCTTGCCTACGCCACCTAGCAACCAGACTCTCCACCACACCCCTTGAGAGGAGATGGAGGCTTTTGACCCCCTGCCACTATTCCAGTGGAGGTATAGGCTTTGCCCCCTCCTGGGATCCCCAGGGGTCCTCTCAAAGGTACATGTGTGAGACCTGATCACTATGCGCCTGTGTTCCACACCCCGGTCAGCCATCTGGATTACCTGTATTGTACTGTCCCCAGCATGGGTGCAGTACTCAGTGGTGCCTGACCAGGTCAGGGGCGCCACATTGACATCTTTCTGAAAGTGGTCGAGGAGGATATTTCCAAAATTCAGGGCAATATTGATGTTTATAACCTAAATGAGGGGGAGAGGGAGGCCTTGAGAGTATTGAGGAATAATCCTGATATTGTTGTAAAGCCCTCTGACAAAGGGGGAAATCTAGTGGTGATGGATCATGAACCCTACAGGAACATGTGTAGATCCAGTCTTGATGATCGTACCACATATGGAGTACTGAAGACCG